>NC_061121.1:83948293-84116459 GCF_002878395.1 Capsicum annuum
CTAATGTTGAAAATACTGTTGGTGTCATTAGAAAGGGTAGATGGAGTGATGCTACTACATGAAATACTGGTGGTATTGGTGGAAGTGGTAGAGGGGTTGTTGATCCTGCATCTAATCTTGGTTGTGTTACTAGTAGGGGTCGAGGGACAAGTTTTAAAAGACCAAGAATGGTTAGGATGGGTGTTCTACATACACAAAGTGGTTTTAGAATCCACAATGTAAGTGCTTGAATGATTTTACACTTTTCAATATTCAAGTTAATCATCAAAAGACTAATCGTTTTTTTGTTAATCCATCCCGGAATGCCTTTGAACTCCTTTCTAGTAACTGAAAATCTTAGGCATCATAAACCAAGATCAGGTGTGAAATGAAAAGGAAAGCCTGCTGTCACCCAACAAGGGCTTCAAGAAATGTGAGCACAAAAAAGAATAAAGACAAGTACCAAAGCTGCAGAAATAAATCAATTGAGACAAACAAGTTCTTCAGCTGTCTAGTGTTAGAAGTCTGATTTGTTCCACTAAATTCTGTAGTTGTTCCTGGATGGATATTTTTTGTAAAATAATTATGCAACTGTGATTGCTTTGTGTTGTCTGTTTTATTCTTCAAACAATTATCTAACTGTGACTGTAATTTTTGATCTCTTAATCATGCAGCTGTGACTGCAATTTTTGATCTTTTAATTATACAGCTATGACTGCAATATTTTGATTATTAAGCAGCTGTGACTGTAGTTGTGTCACATGAATATTTCTAGCAATACATGTAACCAAGACTACACATTTGGGTATATATAATTTTTGTTATAATTTTTGTCATTATCATTCATTTTTTGTGTCTATTCCTGTGTAATTGCTAGTAGAATAACAACACAAGAAACTTCAAAGAACTTACAAAAAGAATACACAAACAAAGAGGGGATCCCCAACAAAGAATTACACAGATATTTCAAGGATGATTACAAAAGATCTAATGAAAGTAAAGGCTGCTACACACCAAAATCCTAAGGTAACTCTATTGAGTCTTTCTTTACATAAACCATTCTAAATCAATAGCTTATAAATAAAATGCAACAACTAAACAAAATAAATATGAGAATATTCTCCCTAGTCCTTTCTTTAGCCATGATACTTATCCACTTCCTCTCTCTTTCCTTCATCTTCTCAATCTCTTCTTCTAATTTCTTCAACTTGATGTCTACACAATTATCATCTTGTTTGGACACTCTAGGCTTGTCAACTTCTTCGGAAGTTTCCATCTTCAAAACTTCATTGACTAATGGTTGCATGATTTGATGACAAGATTCCACTAACTTCTCAAACTCACCTAACTTTTCTATTTTAGGAATTACAAATTTGGACCTCAGATCGATGTCCTCTTTGTCTCATCAACACCAAAAGTCACAAGATTTTGGACCCTTCAACAATTTAAACAAAGGATTAGTTTTCAATTAACTATATCGGGATAAAGAAAAAGAGAAATTTTTTAAATATTTACCCCATAATAAGGACATGCCTAATATCTTCTGTTGGGATTAGTTGAAGTCCAAGATATCTTCAAATGAACTACAAAACCATGATTGCAACGAACTTCTTGATTCAAAGTAAAATCGTTCTCTTCCAAACAAAGCTTAGACAAGTTAACCGATCTCATGGTATGCTACAAAACAATTCAGTCCACAAATTTCAGAACAAAAAATGACAATAAAATCTACATACCAAAAGAAGAAGGAATATACCCTTTTCATAGGAATAAGAAATGAATGGAGAAATTGAAAAGGAAAACAAAAGATGAATGAAAAATAAGAGCAAATTAACGAAATTAATGAAATAATGTTCTTGATATTTTAAGCAATTTCAAATCAAAGTAGGATTTGAGTTGATTGAAGATGAAGGAGAAGATGAGTTAGGGTTTTGAAATTGGGATAAAGGGTCGGATTTTAAAGGAAAAAGAAGATAACCGTTATTTTTTAAAAAAAATAAAAATTAATTTGGGTCTCAGTCAGTGCTTAACATGCCTTGTTTTGTCGGGTTTACACGCGGCCATGAAGGGAGCAAAATAATACACTATAAAGTTCTGTCGGGATTAGTTGAAGTCCAAGATATCTTCAAATGAACCACAAAATCATGATTGCAACGAACTTCTTGATTCAAAGCAAAATTGTTTTCTTTCAAACAAAGCTTAGACAAGTCAACTGATCTCATGGTATGCTACAAAACAATTCATTCCACAAATTTCAGAACAAAAAATGACAATAAAATCTACATATCAAAAGAAGAAGGAATATACCTTTTTTCATAGCAATAAGAAATGAATGAAGAAATCGAAAAGGAAAATAAAGGATGAAGGAACAATAAGAGCAAATTAACAAAAATAATAAAATAATGTTCTTGATAGTTTAAGCAATTTCAAATCAAAGTTAGGTTTGAGTTGATTGAAGATGAAGGAGAAGACGAGTTAGGATTTTGAAATTGGGATAAAACGTCTGGTTTTAAAGGAAAAAGAAGATGACCATTATTTTTTTTAAATAAAAATTAATTCAGGTCTCAGTTAGCGCTTAACGTGCCTTGTTTTGTCGGGTTTACACGCGGCCATGAAGGGAGTACAATAATACACTATAAAGTTTATAAGGGGGATGAATAACTAAAGATGAAGTTTAATGGCTAAAGTGAATTTTTGTTACAACTTTAGTGGGGAAAACGTCTTTTTCCTCAAATAAAAAGTCTCAAAGGCATTAACTAGCTAGGGTAATCATGCAAATAAAGTACACATAGTAAAAGCTCAATTGTTCCAGGGAAAGTCTATAATCATGTTTCAAATCAAGTACAACCAATGATTTTGCCTTGAACAACACTTATGACAAGTTCCATATATATATAAAAGCTCAATCGAAGCACATGAACTCAAAAAGTTCCACTAGCCTAGAATACTACTTAGTGAACAAAGAATAAAAAATTCAACCTTAAAGCCGCAACATGAGTCATCTTCAATCATACTCTTTTTCTATTTCTATGAACAACTTAACATACATCAAATAAACTTCATTGGTACCAAACAAGCTACTAGACCAAAAGCAAAAGATCACATTAACATTAATTAACTATCATAATCATCACCGAAAATCCTCAATCATCATAAAAAATCTTGACATAATGTCTCTCTTCCCCGAGCACAAAAATATGATTGTCCCAAATGAACCATTAAAGCTTGAAATACTCATTCAAGATCACAGTCATTTGGGAAAAATCATAACACACTTGTATGCACAATGTTTATTCCTTCACAATTCAAAGTGCCTTTAACCTTTCCAAACAAACAATGGTAGAATAAATTTTGATCAAGCTTCACCCATATCATGAATTTTTAGTTCATATACTCTACCACCAACATGTAATATTCAAAATTTTGGGTGGAGGAAATCGAAAAATAGGGTTGTGACGAGGAATCATGCACGAGAGAGAAGACGCAAGAAATAATGATGAATCATATAATCATTTAACTGATTTTTATATTATAAAAATTATGTAAACTAAATAGTTTGACTGGGACCTTGTCAATATTAGTTATTCCAACTTATTTTGATCCTTTATTAATTTGTGTTTGCATATTACATTATTTTTGGGTAAATAAAATTTGTATTCAATGTTGTCAACTTTAACAATTAGTTCAAACTGAATTATGAATCACCAAACGAAGTTATAACTCTATATTCACAAATATAAACTCCAATAATAAGTTCAACCCAACTTTTTGGACAACAAAAATGAAGTTCAAACTATTTCTGAAAATAGTAAACAAATTTAGAAAGAGGTGAAGATAAAAGAATCAAGTCCACTAAATTCATATTGTATCCTTGAAGAAATTATTCCTCTAAAGTTCTTGAAGTCACAGAATATTTTCTTCCAGGATAAAATGATTCGTTTCAGCAGAATAGTGATACCTCAAATTATGTCCAACAACAAACTCTCTGAACGGTAGCAAACACTATAAAAAATAGTGTTTAGCCACAAACTATATTGTGTCGTTGTTGTATAGTGACAGATTCAAGACATTAATTAGTGTGTCGTGATCATAGAAAGAACCTTTTATTATTTATAATATAGCAACGAATCAACGATGAAAAATATATTTCGTCGCTAAGAAATGGCGTGAAAAATTGGTGCCTTAATTTTCTGATAGATTTAGCAACAAATAATGTGCAACCATTTTAATTAATATGTAGTGACAATTTAATAATGGATCAATGCATAGATAAGCTTTAAATAATTTTTTATAATTTTTTTTTAATATAGTGACATAATAATCTATCACTAGGATTTATTTTAAATAAACTATAATTTATTTTATCATAAACACTAGGGCACACTTATCTTTTACTCATTTCAGAAAATGATTGCGATAAAAATCATATGGTCTAACAATTCCTAGCTTGAAACTCATTTGTTTTTATCAATTCTCAGCTTGTACCTCTACCAGTTTCTTCTTAACTATCAATTCCTCGCTTGAATCAGGTATGAAATAATCTTCTCAACTAAAATTATTTGTTTAATATTTTCTTTTGATATGAATAGTGAAGAATGAGTGTTTAACTTCTCAAATTTTTCAGAATTTATTGGTTTGTTGTGATGTTTGACTGTGACTTATTTCTAATTTACCCTTATGTTATAGAACTATATTTTACTTTAGTTTTTGAATTTATTAATTTTATGGACTGGACTCATGCAAGTATTTGGGGCTACAGTTCATGCAAGAAAGCATGTCAGACTAGGGTTCACACTACTAGAAAAAAAACATTTTTTTGCGACCACAGCTTGTGGTTGCAATGTGGTCATTTTTCAATTTTTTTCTAAAAAAAAAATAATTATAAAAAAACGACCACATGTGGTCGTTTTATATTTTAAAATTACCAAATAATCATTTGAATTTTTTTTACATTAATTATTATATTTTTTGAAAATTAAAAGCGACCACAAGTGATCTATTTTTGATTAAAATTTTTTTAAAATAATATTTTTGTTAAAGCGACCACAAGTGGCCGCTTTTAATTAAAAAATAAATATTAAATACTATACAAAAACCGACCACCTTTGGTCGGTTTTTGATTAAAAAATTATATTACAAAAAAAATGACCACAAGTGGTCGGTTTTGAATTGAAAAAAAATATTTTGGAAAAACGACCGCAAGTGGTCATTTTTCCTTACAAAAATATAATAACAATATTTTTTGCAAAAGTGACCACTTGTGGTTACTAAGGGTTACTTGAAGATTTAAAAAATTGAAAAAAGAATTATTCACAAAAATCGACCACTTATGGTCGCTTTTATTTAAAAATTAAATTAAAAATTATTTTTAAAAATCGACCACAAGTAGCCGTTTTATTTTAAAAAGTGAATAAAAAATATTATAGAAAAAGCGACCACATGTGGTCTCTTTTTGATTAAAAAAATACAAAGAAAATTATTTGCAAAAACTGACCATTTGTGTTCACTTTTATTTTAAAAATTTAAATTTTTTTTTAGAATAGTGACCAAATGTAGTCGCTTTTCTTTTAAAAGATAAATTAAAAATATTTTAGAAAAAGCGATCACATGTGGTCGCTTTTTGATTTTAAAAAATGATAAAGAAAATTATTTGGAAAAACCGACCACTTATGGTTACTTTTATTTAAAAAATAATATTTAAAAAGCGACCACAAGTGGTGGCTTTTATTTAAAAGATATAATTAAAAAGAAACTACTTGTGGTCTCTTTTGGATTTAAAAATAATAATAAATAAAATTATTTAAAAAATCCGTCACTTAATGATTCAAAATTTTTCTAAAAAAATGACACTACTTGTGGTCTCTTTTCTTTAAAGGTTAAATTAAAATACTTATATAAAATTGATCACAATTAAAAAAATATATTTTAATTATTATATGTAAAATAAAACATATCTTTAATATATACAATTTTTCTTAATTACACCGACCATATGTAGTCGATAACCTATATAATATTAATAGAATCAATTAAACTTACTTTTCATAAAAAAAATTATACTAAAAAATAAACTAAGAAATATATTAAATAAAATAAATAAATTACTGTAAATATAATCTTTATCTTTTACTTATGTTTCAATATGTAAAATAAATATATTTTCCGTTATATATGCGTTAAAAATAATTTTTGTATAATGAATATGTCTATATCATACCGTTGAGGTAATAATACCATGCTATTGGAGTTATAATAATGTAACATACATACATAACTGATAATTCATCAGAATATAATGAATATGTTGTATTATGACGCAATATACTTATAGATGTGAAGGGAGAAAGACCCCTCTCACTATCTTCCCTTACCCCTGGCTTTGACATCAGCCATGGATCCAACCTTAACTCCACTTCTATTACCAAACCCTCTGATACCGACAAATCCCAATGAAATAACTGTGGGAGAATCCTTCCCTCCTCCATTCTCGTACAAAGAAGTTACCATGGGGAAAATCATATCTCCTGAGCCGAGCATAGATCTTGGTTTACAGCCATGGAAAGGGACCTGGGGGACACGAATTGAGGTATCCATTTGATGGAGGAGGACAAAAGAAGGCTCTATGCCCCTTGGATCCACTCTATTATAGTAAAACCGGTCAACACAAAATTCAATCATCAATTTCTCAAAAAGAAATTAGAAGATCTCTAGAAATTACAAGAACCTCTATCACTTATAGATCTAGGGATGGGCTTCTACACGGCAAAAGTAGCCATGGCTGAAAGCTAAGCGTCCATTCTCCAAGGAGGGCCTTTGTTCATTGCTGGTTCCTTCGTTTCAGTTCGAAAGTGGGAAACCAATTTCGTACCGGACAAATCCAAGATTGAATCCACTGCTATCTGGGTCAGGCTGCCTCAACTCCCAACGGAGCTATATGATGCTCTCATTCTATAAAGGATAGGCAATGAAATCGGGCAACTGCTAAAGGTTGACGCATGCACATCGCGGCACTAAGGGGAAGGTACGCAAGGATCTGCATCCAAATACCCCTCGACACCCCAGTAACAACGTCAGTTTTCATTAAACACAACATCTAACCCCTAATCTATGAAGGGGAGGGCTTCCTGTGCAAGAACTGCAGAAGACTAGGCCACACAACGCCCAACTATTCATACCCTCTCCGACCCTCCCACCAAGATCTAAATGGAACTGTACAGACAGACCAATCCACCAGTAAGACAGACTAGACAAATCTAGTAATAAGTAACTCCCACGACTAGCAGATAGTTCATTTCACCAAGAAGAAGAAACAAACGAGAACACCTACTCTCTCGAGCACTAAGGAAACACCCATCATCAAGGTCAAAACCTTTGATGCAGTGTCAGGTAAGTTCCTCAACCCTAGTACTACCATGGAGGCACTGTTAAAGTCTCACCCTCACCCCGCTGAGACTTCTCAAAAAGGGCCAGCCTATGACCAGATCTCTAAGCCAAATACCTCGCCTAAGCCTGCGTTGGGGAAAAAGGCTCAGAAATTGAATGATGGGCCACCTAAAGGGAAACCCCATCTAAATAAGGCGCTTAGGGGCCTGACCCACTTGGACCACACAGAACCCGACCCACCTCAACTTATTCTGCTTCCCCTAAAATTTAATTCTTCTTCTTTTAACTTGGATGACAAATTAAAAGCCTCTACATTGAGTGGGCCATTCCCTTTACATGCTGGCATAGGCAATCATGAGTCTCCTCTCACAACTACGGGAAACCTTTCCACTTTCTTCAGTGATGTGATTGAGAATGTCTTGCCGTTAGATAGTGCATTTAATGCTGGCGGAGTTCCCCATGGGGAAACTCTTTAGTTGCCTTCTCCCCCTCCCCCAGCTCTTTATATACTAAGATAAAGATGATAGAGGTTTCAAAAAAAACTCTTATGGAGTCAACAGACAACAACCAAATTACCATCCCCATAACTCCACTATCTCAGGACCACCAACTAACATCATGGTTGGAAGTATGTCTATCTAACCAAACAGTCCCCCTGTACCTAGAATGGAAAGGGAGGCTATTCACCATACTAATCCAGGACCCCTAATACCTGGCCCAGCTAGCTATGCTGAGCCTGAATCAGGGCCTACAGACATATGGGTCCAATGTTTGGATGGCCACCTTATTTCACGTGATCAACTCATCAGTTCAGAAGGAGCTGAACATGGAGTCCTTAGCCAGCATAATGAACCAGCTTAGCCTGGGATTTCCTTTCTTCCTTCCACACGATCCTAGAATGATGCTATTGGGTCCAACTTTTGCATCTCTAACTGGGGATCTCCAGGCCCTACTCAGTGAAGGGTCAACACAGGGTACTCCATCAACCTTACCCCATCCGACCTTAGAGAGAATAGAGAGGATTAATGTGCTGAAAGCCCTAAGAGAAAACAACAAGGACATGGAAGAATTCCTATCCAAGTTCAGGGTGCCAAGAACAGAAATCCTCAATCTAGTAGAGCCCCTAAGTCTAGAGTTCATAGAGCCAGTTCAGGAGATTATGATCATCCTGATACCCCTAGGGTTAGCAGGACTAGGCATAAAAATAAGCCAACCAAACCCTATGAAAGAAGAGACCACCAACCATGCATACTTGCCTTACTTGAAACCAAAATAAATGAGCACCAGGATCTTTGTGAGGAACTTGGATACCCTAACTATATCCAAGCTAAAGCAATTGGTAACTCTTGAGGTATTGTCATGATATAGAAAGAAGACTCTATCTTTATTTCTTCAATATCCATCTCCCCCCAGGTTATCAATGCCAAAGTTAATGTAAACTCCCCCTATCCTCTTGGTTTCTTAGTATCATTTATGCTAGCACAAATTTTCTGTGCAGATTTAAACTCTGGGACCAACTCTCTTCTTGTTCTGATAACTTCATACCCCCTGAAGTTAAGAGTTGGGTTATTAGGGATGACTTTAATGAAATCCTTAAGGCCTCTGAAAAATTTGAAGGCTCAAGAATTATCATGAATAGGGCTAACTTTTCAGAAACTGTATAAATAACTGTAATCTCATAGACTTAGGCTTCAGAGGCAGCAAGGGTACCTGGTCCAATATAAGATATAGAAATAGAAATTGTCTCATCCTTGAAAAGCTGGACAGGTTCCTTGATAATGATGAATGGGTGCATCTCACCCAGAAGCTACCATCACTCACCTCCTAAGAACTTATTTTGACCACTCCCCTCTCCTTCTTAATGTGGGTTTCCCCCAATAACCAGAGGAAACCCTTCAGGTTTGAGTCCATATGTCTTAGTCACCAAAATTTCCCTAATCTCGTAAAAGATTCCTTCTAAGATTGCCCTTGCATAACAGTGGCTACCACTGAATTTGAAAACAGGGCCAAAGATTGGAATAAACTTATCTTTGGTAACATCTTTGCCAAGAAAAAGCACTTGCTTGCAAGGTTAGCTGGCATTTATAAGTCTCTTTACTACCCCACTAGCCACTTCCTCCATGGGCTGGAGGCTAACCTTCTGAGAGAATTCAAGCATTTCCTCATCCTAGAGACTGAGTTCTGGAAGCTTAAGTCCAGAATCTCCTGGCTCCTTGAAGGTGACACCAACTCAAGATTCTTCCACACTTTCACCTTCAATAGGAGGAGAAGGAATAGAATCAACTCCCTCATTGATAATTATGGAAACTGCCATTATCAATACTCTGACATTGAGAAATTGGTGTCCTCTTATTTTGCCAATCTTTACACTATAGGGCATTTCCTAGGTTATCTTGCTGCCAAATTTAATCTCTTTTCCAAGGGTAGTATTAACTCTCTCCATCATGAAGCTCTCCAGGTAGCCCCATCCATGGAGGAGGTTAAAGGAGCCATTTTCTCCTCCAAACCTAACAAGGCCCCTGGGCCTGATGGCCTTCACCCTTTCATTAACCAGAAATTTTAGGATATTTTGGGTCCTTCTTTGTTCAAATTTTGCCAGGATACCTTCAGTTCCTACTCTATAGACCCTCATATAAACTCAACCTATATTTACCTCATCCCTAAATGTAGGAATGCTACCTCCCTTAAGAACTTTAGACCAATAGAACAAAGGAGACTGAAACCCCTCCTAGCAAAAATCATTGGGCCTTTCCAGGCCAGATTTATGTCCAATATGATAGCCTCTGATAATGCTATCATTTTCCAGGAATATGTCAACCACTTCTCCAAGATAAAGGGTAAGAAGTCCAACATAATCCTCAAGATTAACCTTAAGAAATCCTTTGACAGACTGGAGTGGTCATTCATTAGGCAGACCCTCTTCTACTTCAACTTTCCCCCTAACCTTTTTCAACTTATTCTCTCTTGTATCTACTCCCCTTCTATCTCTATCCTTGTTAATGGAGGGAAAACTGCCAGCTTCACTCTCTCAGGGGGCATTAGACAAGGAAACCCCATGTACCCCTACCTTTTCATAATTTTCATGGAAATACTGTCCAGGAGAATCAACCATAAAATGGATATTCTTAATTGGACACCCATCTCTATCTCCATAAGGGGTTACCTTCTTTCCTATTTCTTTTTTGCAAATGACCTCACCCTTTTTGCCAAAGCTGATTTAATAAACTGTGTCACCATCAACAAAACCCTTTAGCTTTTCAGTTTCTATTCAGGCCAAAGGATCAACCTTACCAAATCCAATGTTATCTTCTATACTAATTGCTCTATTAAAGATCAAGAGAACATTAGCAACACTCTAGGCATCCATCCTGCTAAAAGTTTTGGGAAATACTTGGGTTTCCCTATTTTTCATAAATAGCCTCAAAAGGGGGACTTTCAATTTGTCATTGATAATCTAAACAACAAGCTTGATAGTTGGAAGACTAAGTTCCTCAACATGACTGGTAGGGTTACCTTAGCCAAATCCTCCTTGGGTAGCATTTCTAACAATGTTATGCAGTATATAAACCTCCTCACTTCTGTCCATAAACTTATTGACAAATACCAAAGGAACTTCATTTGGGAAAAAATTGATATTAAGAGGAAAAAACACCTCATTGGGTGGAACACTATCACCCTTCCTAAAAGAGATAGGGGTGTTGGAATGCAGAGAGCCAACCCTAAGAATCAAGCCATCCTTTGTGTTCTAGGATGGAGAATGTACTCCAGTCCCCAACTTTCCTTAGGCCAGCACTCTCTTCTATAAATACAACTCTATTAAAAACTGTAGTGGAGGTTCTAGAACCTGGAAGGCTATTACCAATAGCTTGAATCTCTGCAAGGATGCCTGTTTTTGGGCTATCAAGGATGGCACTAAGGTGAATGCCTGAGAAGACAAATAGATCCCTGGCATGCCACCTCTTTATTCCATTTTTTAAGGGTCTATCCCCTCAAATTCAAGCAGTACTAAAGTCAAAGACATCTACAAGGAGGGGATTTGGGACTTCACCCTCTACTCTTTCACATCCATTCCAATATTGCCCACAATATTAAGAGTGTCTTTATGCATTCTCCTAACTTGAAGTAAGACACCCCTATTTGGAATCTCACTAGTGATGGAAACTTCACCTGCAGCAGTGTTTATCACCACATAAATAGTCTCAAAAGACATCCTATCACCCCTCATCAATCCTTCAACTAGATCTAGAAACTCAAGATTTCAAATAAGATCAAAACTTTTATTTGGCTCATGTATCATAATAGCCTTCCTACTAACCACACTCTTGTCGGAAGAGGCCTGAATATCAGCCCCTATTGTCATAGTTTCATCAATAGCCAAGAAGATCAACACCATATAATTTTTGGGTGCAGTGTTGCCAAGACCTTTTAGAACCAACTTACAAAAGTACAAAGGCTCATTGCATCTAAGCACTTCCTTGTTCGACACCAATAATTAGCATTCCACCTGGAAAATCCTTTGAAATAAGGACTTCGACCCTAACACTCCCTGGAACACTTTGCTACCCTTCTATCTCTGACACCTCTAGAAGATTAAAAACAATAGGAATTTCAAAGATGCCAACTCCTTTTCTTGCTTCAGTATTCCCCATGCCGAAGCAATAGAATACTACCACCTTGGGAACCCCTAAAACCTTCAGACTAGAGACTGCATTACCATTAAATGACTTTCCCCCACCCCTAATCCCTACAAATTAAACACTGATGGATCCTGCTTTGGGAACCTAGGTAGGTGAGAAATTAGAGGGTTCATCAGAAATAGTAGAGGTGACTGGATTGTTGGCTTCAGTATAAGCTTCACCCATGCCACCAACAATATCATGGAACTCCTGGCCCTCAAAGAAGGTCTCAATCTGGCTATAGACCTGAACTTGATACCTTTGGATATATGCACTGATTCTTTTCAGGTTATTAACATATTGTACCATGGAAATTTGTTATATAATTCAATTTTCTTTGAATGCAGATCTCTTTTAGAGAAAATGGGGAATCCTCCAGCGCACCACACTTACAGGGAGAAGAATAGAGTAGCAGACTCAATGGGTAAGCTGGGCTCAAGTCAAAACATATTCGGTAATCTTCATACTTTTGCTATTCCTCCACCTAGTATAGGAGTAATTTTTTGGGAAGATTTCAAGGGGAAAACTTTCTCCCGACTTGTATCCAATGCTAAAAATTCTAGCCACAACTCTAATATTTTTGTACCAGACTAGATCTGGCTTGTAACTAACCTTCTAATTTAATGCATTTCTATTTTACCAAAAAAATACTTGTGGATGTGATGTATATAGTATGTATTCAAGAGTTGATATATATATATATATATATATATATCATGTAGTGATTGATGAATGATGTAGTAAAAAACTAGCATAATCTATCCAAACATATTGAATACCTTGATTTGAAATGATCGAAGTAATAATATATTATACGTTGAAGTTATATTAATGTAAGATAATCAAATTAACTGATAACTCATCTAAGTATATTATGAGATAAGTCGCATTATATTACGAGGTAATATATGCGTGTATGTGCTGTATATAGTACGTATTCAGAACCTGATAGTTGATAGAGTGTGTGTATGAATAGGTATATATAGTATATATTATGTAGTGATGTACGTAGTTCGAAGCTTACATTTATATATATGTATGTATATATCTTGTGTAGTGATGTACGTAGTCAAAATTAAAGCTAACTAAATGTATCCAATTATATATTGAAAATGTTGATATCATGCGATTGATCAACCAAGATAATAGTATATTGTAAAAGGTATAATAACATAAGATAAACTAACCAATAATTCAACTAAGTATATGTGACTTGTATTATTATGGGGTAGTAAAATCATGTATGTGATGTATATAGTACGTATTTGGAAGCTCATAGCCAATCGAATATATGTATATATCTGTATATATTGTGTAGTAACGTATATAGTAATAAAAAAGAAGATAACTGAATCAATATGTCAAAATATTTTTAATAATACGTTGATATCATACTATTGAGGAAACATATATACTACTTGTGTCAATGTAGACAAAGGTATATTGTTGAATTTAAAATAATGTAAGCTAATTAACTGATCATTTATCTGACTAACATGTTGTATTACAAGGTATATATATAATATCATATTTAAAAACTAATTAATGAAAAATTCATCCTAATTTACGAAATGCATTGATATTATTATACGATTGAGAAATTATACTACTCGTGTTAATGTGATGATAAAATAACTAATTATCTGATTTATATATACATTGCATTAAATTATTTGGACGTTATTATAACTATTATCTAATTTATTAAAATTTTAATTTTTTAATAAAAGTTGACCACAAGTGATCGTTTTACGATAGTAACATTTTTAAAAAATAAATCGAACACTTATAATTGATTTTGTTAATAATTTTGTAATATTCGATTATTGACCCGACCCAACCTATCAAAATACCCACATCAAAATTAATTTTCCTCTTTGTAATTATCTGACCTGACAATTTTCCTCTTTGTAATTACCCTAACCTCACAATCAAAATACCCATTTCACAGCTACCCTCACTGACCCAACCTCTCTCCGACGACGACAACATCTTGGCAGCAATGACAGCAACTCAGTGGAGACAACAACAACTCACCGACAATAACTCAGCAACGATAGCAACTCAGTCATCAACGACCCAACCTCGACCTGACAGCCTCATCGGGTAATTTTTTGGTAACTTTTTTTTTGGTTACTTTGTTTCTCTTTCATTATTTTAGAACATCTATTAGTATTTATTTATAAAATATGCACACGTTTTAACTTTAATTTCAAATCTCGAATTTCCAAAAAGTAGAAAGAAAAACTTTTAATTTCTAAGCATACATTGATCACACAAGCATGGAGAAATAGAATTATAACCAACCTCAGCCCTGACTGAGGATGATTGGTGCTTACAATCAAAAAGTAAAGAGTTGGTTACTTGCAACATGTTAAAGGCTAGTAAAATTACAGTTCAAAGCTAGATTTTGATTGTATTACACACAATTATAGCTCTAAGTTAAAACAAACCATTGCTGGAGGTGAAGCATGAAGAGTTCTTTTGCTAACTAGAGAATGATATCAATCAATGGTTTAATATTCCCTCGAGCACTTGATACAAATGATTTAATTTTTAGGTAAAGCTTGAATTTTATTGCTCAGAATCTTGGAAAATGGAATTTGGATTTGAATAAGGGGGATTTCAGGGTGATTGTCTTCCTCTATGCGCTATTTTTATTAATGGGTTTGAGAATTTTATTTCATTTCTTTTTGACAGAATTCAAATTCAAAAAAAGTATTGCTTTGCTATTTTTCGGTGACCACTTGTCTCTTTCTCTTCAATTTAGATGAAGCAAAAGTTAGTTGATTTTAGTGAACTTGTGTTTTGAAATGTGAACTTGTGTTTTTATTTTAGTTAAGTGTGGTCACTTCAGAAGTGAATTAGTGACTTGAAAATGGTTTAGTGTAGTTCCTTGAAAGATGAACTTGTGCTTTGAATATAGTTAAGTGTGGTCACTTAAAAATACGAATTAATGATTTGAAAATGGTGTAGTGTAGTTGCTTGAAATGTGAACTCATGACTAGAAAATGGTTAAGTGTTGTCGCTTGAGAAGTGAATTAGTTACTTGAAAATATTTAAGTGTACGGACTTGAATTATTAATCAGTGACTTGTGTTTTGAATTTAGGTACTTGAAATGTGAACTTGTGTTTTGATTTTAGTTAAGTGTGGTCACGTGAGAGGTGAATTAGTGACTTGCAAATGAGTAAGTGTTGTTACTTGAAAGGTGAACTTGTGTTTTGTATTTAGTTAAGCGTGGTCACTTGAGAAGTGAATTAGCCACTTGAAAATATTTAAGTGTAGGTACTTGAAATGTGAACTTATGTTTTGAATATAGTTAAGTATGGTCATTTGAGAAGTGAATTAGGGACCTAAACATGTTTAAGTGTAGTTACTTGAAAGGTGAACTTATGGTTTGATTTTAGTTAAGTGTGGTAACTTGAGAAGTGAATTAGTGACTTGAAAATGTTTAAGTGTAGTTACTTTAAAAGTGAACTTGTGTTTTGAATTTAGTTAAGTGTGGTAACTTGAGAAGTGAATTAGCGACTAAAAATGCTTAAGTGTAGGTACTTGAAATATGAACTTTTGTTTTGAATATAGTTAAGTGTGGTCACTTGAGAAGTGAATTAGTGACTTGAAAATGTTCAAGTGTATGGGCTTGAATTATAAATTATTGACATGTGTTTTAATTTAGGTACTTGAAATGTGAACTTGTGTTTTGATTTTAGTTAAGTGTGGTCACTTGAGCAGTGAATTACAACAATAACAACAATAACAAACCCAGTGTATTCCAACAAAGTGGGTTCTGGGAAGGATAAGATGTACAGAGTCCATACTGCTACCTTCGAAGAAGTAGAGAGGTTATTTCTGATAGACCCCAGGCTCAAGATAAAGAATAGTAAATAAGAGGGGAGGATGGGTGACTTAAAAGAAAATTAGGAATAAGATATGATAAAACTTGTAATCGTAGAAATACGAAATATGAGAAAATACTAGTGACACGAAATAAGACAAATAGGAACTAAGACATAAGAAAAAGGGCACCCACCTATGTACACAGTCCTAGGGTTACTTCCCCGGCTACAAAAGATCTCTCCTACTTGCATGCTACAACCCACACACTCACACTAGACTTCTACCCTTATCCGCACCCTCCACACCTTCCTATCTGTGGTCATGTCCTTAGTTACTTGATAATGTTTAAGTGTAGTTACTTGAAATGTGAACTTGTACTTTGAATTTAATTAAGTGTGGTCACTTAAGAAGTGAATTAGCAACTTGAAAATGTTTAAGTGTAAGTACTTGAAATGTGAACTTGTGCTTGGAATATAGTTTAGTGTGGTCACATGAGAAGTGAATTAGTGACTTGAAAATGTTTAAGAGTAGTTAATTGAAAGGTGAACTTGTGCTTTGAATTTAGTTAAGTGTGATCACTTAAGAAGTGAATTAGCGACTTGAAAATATTTAAGTGTCGGTACTTGAAATGTGAACTTGTGTTTTGAATGTAGTTAAGGGTGGTCACTTGAGAAGTGAATTAGTGACTTGAAAATGTTTAAGTGTAGTTACTTGAAATGTGAACTTGTGTTTTGGTTTTAGTTAAGTATGGTCACTTGAGAAGTGAATTAGTGACTTAAAAATGTGTAAGCGTAGTTACTTGAAAGGTGAACTTGTATTTTAAATTTAGTTAAGTGTGGTCACTTGAGAAGTAAATTAGTGACTTAAAAATATTGAAGTGTAGGAACTTGAAATGTGAACTTGTATTTTGAATATAGTTAAGTGAGGTCACTTGAAAAGTGAATTAGTGACTTGAAAATGTTTAAATGTAGGTATTTGAAATGTGAACTTGTTTTTTGATTTTGCTTAAGTGTGGTCACTTAAGAAGTGAATTAGTGACTTGAAAATGTTTTAAGTGTAGTTACTTGATAGGTAAACTTGGGTTTTGAATTTAGTTAAATGTGGTCACTTGAAAATGTGAATTAGTGAGTTGAAAATGGTTTAGTGTAGTCGCTTGAAATGTGAATTCATGACTTGAAAATGGCTATGTGTTGTCACTTGAGAAGTGAATTTGTGACCTGAAAATGTTTAAGTATATGGACTTGAATTATGAATTAGTGACTTATGTTTTGGATTTAGGTTCTTGAAATGTGAACTTGTGTTTTGAATATAATTAAATGTTGTCCCTTGAGAAATGAATTAGTAACTTGTAAATGTTTAAGTGTATGGACTTGAATTATGAATTAGTGACTTGTGTTTTGAATTTAGTTACTTGAAAGGTCAACTTGTGGATTATATGGCCAAATTGGTGTTTTCAGGAGCCTGTATAATTACTGTTGGAATGAAACAGATCCAGATTGAACGTGTGGATTATGTGGCCAACCCCTACTAGTATGGGATTCGACATAGTTTTTCTCATTGTATCCAACTTTACTTTATCTAAAATTGGGATCATTTACTTTTTAAAGTAGAATTGGATGTGTAGACGACTCTAATATACATTTAGGTATTCTAAATTCTCAAATTGCTAAAAGGGTGTAATGTTCCAAATGTTCACTTATCCTTGAGAATTTAGATCTTAATCATGTTTATTCCCTTTATTGGGTAGTATGCATAAGGCCTCGATCCCATGTATGACAATAGGAGGAACAACAGAGCACTGGTTCCCTAGTTGGTTACTATGGCAGGTCCTATATTGGGCATGGTGCACATATTTGATTAAATGGGGAGTACCCTTTGTGCTCTATCCTTCTGTTGGAGAGTGCATCTTTTTAGAAGCTCCTTGACAATTATTACCATATGTAGAATATGTTTGATAGATGATGTGATCTTGAGTTAGTTGTATAAATTGTCAGCTACAGAACTTGTTTGATCTTGGTTTGTGCATGAGGAAGAATTACAGGGTTAGAGCTTATCTTTAGCTGGTCATTTCAAAATGTTAGAGAAGTAGACCAGCTTAGCAAGATGAAAATGATGCTATGCAGAAGAAAGCAACAAAAGCAAATCTGGAAAGCCATATGTGGTTGTTTTTCTGGAAAAATTTCAAATAAGCAACCACATGTGGTCGCTTTTCTAAATATTTTTTAAAAAAAGCGATCACATGTGGTCACTTTTCTGGAAAAATTCTTAAAAAAGTAATTTTTCTGGAAAAATCTTATAAAAGTGACCACAGGTAGCGACCACATGTAGTCGCTTTTCAATAATTCATTAATTATTTTTTACAAACAATTTTATCAAAAAAATTATTAAATAAAAGAAAAGTGACCACATGTGGTCGCTTTTATACAAAGTTAATTAATTAATATATACAAAAGAGACCACATGTGGTCGCTATTCTATATAAATTAATTATTTAATTTAAACTAAAGCGACCACATGTGGTTGCTTTTGTAAATAAATAAATAAATTAATTTATAAAAAAGTGACCATATGTGGACTCTTTTGTATATAAATTAATTAATTAATTAATTTACAAAAGGGATCACGTGGTCTCTTTTGTTTAAATTAATAAATTAATGTATAAAAAGCGACCACTTGCGTCACTTTTCTTTTAAAATTTATTTTATTAAATTTATAAAAGCGACCACTGGGGGTCGCTTTTCTAATTTTTTCTTGTAATGTCATGCTAAAATTTGAGGCTAGAGTTCATGCAAACATTTGATAAGACAAAAAACAGGTATTACCTAATAAAAAAGTGATTTTTGAGATATTACTTAATTAACAAAGTTATTTTTATGAAAAATCAGAAAGTTGTTTGCGTTGGGAATCTTTTGATCTTTTTCCTACTATGCACTTTTAGTTGAAGCTAGAATGATCAACTGTTTATTGAGTTGTAGAGTCTGTTCATTATTACATTCAGGGGTCGTTTGGTAGAGAGCATAAGAATAATGCAAACTATGGTGCGTTAGTAATGCTTGTATTAGTTATGCTTATGTTAGCTATACTTGCATTAGTTATGCTTGTATTTTTATTATGCAGTATTTGGTTTGATATATTAAACAAAACATGAATTAAATAATTTTTAAATTTCTTTTTTTTACAAAAATATCCTCCATATATATGTTGGAAAGGATGCAGAAAAATTCTTGAGGGATAATAGTATCTTTAGCTACGTTAATGCATTCATTGGATCCATCGCATTGCTAATGCCATGTATTTTGAGGTATTATTAATACACAACTCAAGACACAATAGAGTGTATAACTAATGTAAGCATTAGTTATATATAGGGTGAAAAATTATACCAAACAAAGTATTAGTAGTACACATTAAACTAATGCGCATTAACTTTTCAATACACTACCAAACCACCCCTAAGTTCTTAAAAACAATTTAATTACACAAAAGGTAGAAAATTTACATTGTTTTGTATAGATGCATTTATTTTGTGGAAATTGTGACAGTATTGTGTGCCAAGCTATTGATATCAGCCGTCCCTTACAACGATTGAAGTTAGTTTACAGTTTGAGGAGAGATCATTTTGAAATTTGTCAAGCCCAAGCTGCTTTTTGCCTTTGCTTATGCTGGCACACATGTGTGTGAGAAGAGTTTCTCTTTATTACATATGCTCGTAAATTTAGGCCATTTTTAGTCCCCAGGGATTTGGTTCTACGATAAAAATAGTATTGTGCGGATTATTTTGTAGGCTCACATCATGAGTTCATAACTTGATTGGTGAAGCAAATCTTGGGCGGAGAAGACAGAGGAGCTTTCCCCTTATCCACTAATTTTGAAAGATAAGAATGCCTTGTTTCTTAGTTATTGGTAGAAAACAGTCTTTTTTTTATAAGATAGAAAGTTGGTTGATAAGAATTTATAATTAATGAAAGTGTAATTTTATTTGTTAGACAATGCAAAAACATTACCTTCTAACCAAAAAGAATTTACTGATTTGTTAAAAGATTTTTGGATAAAAAGAATAAAGTGTTGTATTAGAAAATCACTCAGCTAATGCATCATAACAGTTATATGTTGTGAAATTCCTCATGTCACAGAAGAAATCCGAATCATGTATGAAAATCAACTTACGCCAAAAAGATGTCACAATCCAAGACTAACCCCTTGTCGTAACACGTTACTTAAGGCCACAAGTGACCCCAAGCTAATACATGATCTGATATCTGCTGTGAGCACTGAAGAAAGTAATAATAAAACATCATATGCAGAAGATAAACTGATAAAAATTCTGTTAAAATAACATACTAAAAAAATGTCCAACATGTCTGAACTGCTGATAAAAACTGAAAACAAGTCTGACTATCTGAAAGCCTCTAAAACATAAAGAGTTGATGGGACAAACCACCCAACTAACTCCGACTTACTGAAATCAAGGAAGTACTAAAAATAAATACAAATAACGTTGTCCTCGAAAGATAACGACTCACCACAACTGTTGTCGAGTGGCACCTAAACTGACTAAGGGCGATCGAGGAACTAAGCATCCAAACTTATGTTATAAGACAACATAGCACAAAAGAGAGTATGAGATCATTACATTAAATATACTAGTATGAGAGATAAGGACAACTGAAATAAATATAAGTGATGGGCATGAATGCATGAACATGTAAGATGAATGCAAGACCAAGTAAAACATTTGCTGAAATAATCTGTAAAACTGAATAACTGATAAACTAGGCACTTGGTCATGCAAATCTAAGATGATATGCTCTGAATACTGAACTAAGAGTATGGGAGCTAACATTTAAGTGACATGCCCCAATCTGAGCTAATTGAGGTCCACCCTATAACCCCAGTTGGAAGGGTGTCAGTACCTTGCCACGGGTATTGACACTAACTGTGTAGATCCACTAAACTGGTGTCCCAAAGGACTACGGTATCACCCTCGACTGGTAAGTGCCCCTAAAAGAGTATCAACCCTCTACTGGAAGGAATACTTCTCATACCTATGCTGGCTACGTAGTTCTGAAACTTAGGGATTACTACTAAAGGTCTCACCCTCGACTGGTAGGAAAACCTTCATCTCTAAATTATCTCGGTGCTAAGTTCTACACCCAACTGAACTGACACAGAAGTATAAATTAGTACATGTACTTATAATTTACTTGCTCAAATAGGGTATGCTGAAAATAACAATGCGCTTATAATCTGAATATGATGATAAAATCATGATTTGACTGGCTTTTTGCTTGAAATCGAGAACATGTATAAACATATAGTTATCGGGTGTTCATAACCCTACAGTACTGAATAATACATTAAACACAATAATATTATCACAGTATTGTAATGAAATTCATGATTCGTAGACCAAAACTTAGTATATTTTACTAAACTGATGAAATTCATGGTTATGAGTTTGGGAAGATGTTAAACTTGTAAGGACAACATATTTACATTGTTTAATTTCTGAATTAATAATTAACATGGTGACAACTGAACATGATATGGGTTACTGAGAATATAAAACATGTAAGATCATAATTCACATGGGGGAACACATTGTTATAGTTTGTATTCAAAACTATTAAGAGAAAGTTGAGTAAATTCATACTTGCAATTGAAATCTCATCAAAAGAGGGAAAATAATTTATACTTGAAAAATAAGAGATTTTTTTGAGACTTAATGGGTGGAAGGAACCCATTGATAAATATCTAAATTACCTGAGTTTGCTTGAATTCTTGAAGAAAAGTCGGAACTGAGACCTTGGATGAGTGAATTCTTGGAAGAAGCTTTTGATTCTTTGTATTCTTAAAAATGGTAGGAGATTGAGTGTCGTTAACTGATGATGAATGGTGAAAATAATACCCCTCTTGAGTTGTAAGTGATGAATTGGGTGTTTAGGGAGAGGAAAAGGATCAAAATGCCCCTTTAACTTTAAAGAAACTGCCTGACTTTACACAACCTCTATGACACGTTACTCATCGCAAAGGTTAAGCTCCGTGACACACTACTGCGTAGCATAGAGCATTCCATGACACACTGAAATCGGGGGATGCTTACTAACTCCGTGGTCCTATATCACTCCGAACCTTTTTTGAGAATTCCAAAACTCTCTTGGATGACTCTTTTAATATTCCTAAATATATTTCTACTCATAAATCAACGTTTGAAACTCGGGAAGTCCAGAAATAAAATTTTCAAAATCTTGGGGTGTTAAAATGGTTATGTCACTTATACTTAGTGTGAAATAATTGCTTTGTGAGCTCTAAACATTTGACGAATAGTTGAAAACTTATCTAGGATCTTGTGGGGTATTACAATAACTCCACCTTGGGATCATTCGTCCCCGAATGAAACTGTCTAAGCTTAGATACTAAGAAGACTGGGATCATGCACTGAATACTTATGAGCTCAATCATGATTAAATAACTGAATCTAAAACAACATGTATGGACTAAACTGAATTTATGAATGCATGCTCTGACATGAGGATGATTAAATAGCTAAGATAGAAAATAACAAAATCAATTTAAAGAATACCATTACCTCAAGTTGAATCTGAATTCATAGAGAAAAAATGGGGATACTTAGATTGCATATCGGCTTCTACTTCTCAAGTAGTTCCCTGAATGGATTGATTCCCCCACAAGGCCTTTACCAAGGTAACTTCTTTATTTCTCAACCATGAATCTGACAGTTAAGCATTTTGACTGGGATTTCTTCATAGGAAAGGCTATATTTCACGCCTACACTCTCTAAAGGAATATCAAAAGTTGGGTTACTAATGTATTTCTATAGCAAAGTTACATGACACACTGGATGCACTGATGCTAATTCTGCAGGCAATATAACTCATAAGCTACTTTCCCAAAATGGCTTAAATTCCTATATAGGCCAACATAGAGAAGACTGAGCTTTTTTTTCTTACCAAACCTCTTCACCCCTTTAATGGGTGATATTTTCAAATAAACCAAGTCGCCAACATCAAAATCAAGGTCTCTTTTCCTCACATCAGCATAGGACTTTTGTTGGCTCTGGGTTGTCTTCAGCCTTCCTCAAATCAACTGAACCTTCTCCATTGCCTCATACACAAAATATGGCCCTATCAAAGTAGCCTCACCTACTTAAAACCAATCAATAAGAGATCTACACCTCCTTATATAGAGAGCCTCAAATAGAGCCATCTGAATACCGGAGTGATAGGTTTTATAGGCAAACTCAATCAAAGTAAAGTGGTCATACCAACGAACCTTGAAGTCGATAACATAATCTCTCAAACTATCCTTTAAGGACTGAATAATACTCTTTGCTTGACCGTCTATCTAAGGATGAAAAGTTATACTGAGATGGACTTAGGTACCAAGACCTTTTTGAAAAGACTTCCAAAAGTGAGAGGTAAACTGAGTACCTTTATCTGAAATAATAGTCAATGGAACCCCATGCAATTTTACCAACTCCTTGAGATAGAGTCTAGCATAATCCTCAGTTGAATACAAAGTATGAACTGGCAAGATATGGGTTGACTTGGTCATTATATCTATAATAACCCAAATTGAATCATGTTGACGACCCGTATGAGGTAACCCCATCACAATATCCATGTTCACCACCTCCCACGTCTAAGTGGGGATGCTGAACTCCTAAAGTGTACCACAAGGCCTTTGGTGCTCCAACTTAACCTACTGAACATTTGAACACTTAGCCATGAATTCCATAATATCTTTCTTCATACCATTCCACTAATAAATTTCCCACAAATCATGATACATCTTAGTAGATCCTAGGTGAATAAAATATCATGCACCGTGCTCTTCCTTAAATATTCTCTACATCAAATCATCCAAACTTGGAACACATAACCTACCCTGACAGGGATGCACACCATTTACCCTTTGGGAGAAAACCTCAGCCTTTTGATCCCAAACTGTCTCTTTCAACTTGACCAAAATAGGGTCCTTGTCTTGCTTCTCTTTCACTTTATCAACCAAAGAAGATTCCGAACTATTCTGAACCCATATAATTTCCTTGATTGAATCAACTAATCGAAAGCCTAATCTAGAAAGCTAATGAACTACACGGGCTAATTCCTTCTTATCCTTCTCAATATACGTAACATTTTCCATAGACAATCTACTAAGGCCACCGGTCACTACATTGGACTTACACAGGTGATACAATATATTCATATCATAGTCTTTCAACAATTCAAGCCACCTTCTCTGACAAAGATTTAGATCCTTATGAGTAAACATACTGTAAACTCTTATGATCCGTGAACATGTTAACATGAACTCCATGAAGGTAATGCCTCCAAATCTTTAAGGCAAAGACAACTGCTTCTAACTAAAGATCATTGGTCAAGTAATTCTTCTCATGGGGTTTAAGCTGTCTAGAGGCATAGGAAATTACCTTTCGTCGCTCCATCAATACAAAAACAAGACCAACTCTAAAAGCATCACAATAAACTACAAACCCATCTGAACCCTCTAGTAGAGTCAACACTAGGGCTAAAGTGAGTTGAGTCTTCAACTCTTGAAAACTCTTCTCGCAGGAATTTGACCACTAAAATTTGAATTTATTTTAGGTTAGCCGAGACATGGGGGATGTAATAGAAGAAAATACTTCAATAAACCTTCTGTAGTAACTGGCTAAACTCAAGAAACTCTTGATATCTAATAGAGAGATGGGCCTAGGCTAGTTTATCACTGCTTTGGTCTTTAGAGAATCAACTCAAATAACATCACCGGAAATGATATGACCAAGAAAAACTACTGATCTCAACCAAAAATCACACTTGCTAAACTTAGAGAATATCTGGTGATCCTTAACGTTCTATAATACAATTCTCAAGTGGTCTGGATGATCACCTTCATTGCTAGAATAGACGAGGTGTCATCTATGAAGACTATGATGAACATGTCCAAGTACTTCTTGAAAATCCTGTTCATTAAGTCCATAAAGGCTACACTAGCATTCGTCAGTCCAAAAAACATAACTAGAAATTTAAAGTAACCATACTGAGTTTTGAAGGTTATCTTTTGAATGTCAGATTCTTTGACTCTAAGCTAATAATAGCCGAATCTAAGGTCTATCTTAGAGAAATAGCTTGGATCCTAAAGTTGGTCGAACAAGTCATCAATTCTGGGGAGAGGATACTTATTATTGATTGTGACCTTGTTCATTTAATGGTATTTGATGCACATTCTATGGGAATCGTCCTTCTTATGAATGAGGATAATTGGAGCACCCCATGAAGAAACACTAGGCCTAATGAAACCCTTATCTAAGAGGTCTTTCAACTGTTCCTTAAATTCCTTAAGCTCAGCTGGAGAAATTTTGTATGGTGGAATTAAGATAGGCTGGGTATATGGGAAGATATCTATTCAAAAGTCAATTTCCCTCTCGGGAGAAACTCTGAGAAGACCTTCAGGGAACACTTCTAAAAACTCATTCACTACTAGAACTGACTCCAGACTTAGAGTTTCAGAATTTGAGTCCTTGACTCGAATGAGATGGTAAATACATCCCTTGGATATATCTTTTTTTTCTTAAGATAGAAGATAAACCAACCTATAGGTACTAAAGTACTACCCCTTCATTCGATTATATGATCATTAAGAAACTAGAACTGGACTATTCTGTTTCTACAGTCAACTGAGGCATAAGATGAATGGAGCCAATCCATGTCGAGAATGACATCAAAATCAGTCATCTCTAACTCTACAAGGTTAACTGAAGTGACTTTCTGAGATGTTATGATCGGAAAATTTTTGTATACCCGTCTGGCTCTAATAGAACTATCTACTGGGTAGACACTGAGAAGGGCTCTGCTAACAAGTCAGGACTAATGCCAAAGTCTATGTCTACATTAGGGGTCACAACCCATCTGCCTATAATAGAACTAACCACTAGGTTAGAAACTGAGAAGGGCTCTGCTAATAATTCAGGACTGATTCTAAAGTCTGTCTGTATAGAAGGTCACAAAAGATGGTGAAGCTCCGGGTCCTAACAATGCATAAACATGAATATAGAAAACTTGTAACGTATCCATAGCCATATCAGGAAAAATTTCCTGGTTATGTCGAGTTTGGAGAACATAAATTGGTTCTGATGCTTCACACTGGTGGCACTGGAAGTGATGCCTTGCTGAGTCGGGCGACTTACTGGAGCTGAGGAGAAATTTAGCTGGCCCAATCAACGAAAATCTTTACTCTTATAGCCCACTACAGAGTAATCCCTGATCTTATGTTCTATCTTTCCACATCTAAACCATGCATCACAACTAGCCCTGCACTCTCCCTGATGGTTCTTACCATATTTCTTGCAAAACAAGTTGGTGTGACTACTATTCATGCTAGCCTAGGATATAGGGCCTGGCGTTCTATCCTGATTGTCCTTCCTGAACTTAGGCACTGGTGCACTAGCTGAAGATAGAGCTAGAGATGAAAATTTTTGGCAGAATTGAGAATACTTCCCACTATCTGACCTTTACTGTGAGAAGTTTAAGCTACCAGTTCTGGCTCTCTTATTATCCCTTTTCTTCTCTTTGAGCTTCTCCTCCTCAATCTGATGAGCATGAACCATCAAACTAGAAAGGTCCATCTCCTTAATCAACGTAGTTGTTCTACGTTCCTTGACTATACTATCTAACATACCAGATATAAACTTACTTATTTTGGCCCTAAAATCAACCGCAGAGCACACATCGCCAAGTGCGTAAACTTGAGTGAGTACTTCTTCACACTCATGTTACCCTACTTCAGATTTATCAACTCCTGCACCTTGGCCTCCCTCAATTCAAGTAGGAAGAATCTGTCTAAGAAGGTCATAGAAAATTCATCCCACTCTATAGGCCCTGCCTCAACACCTCTGTCCTCCTTCTACTGCTTGAACCAATTATGCACCACTCCTTACAATTAGTAAGAAGCTAAATCAACACTCCCACTAGCAATAACACCCATGATATCTGTCACTTTTTACATAACATCAACAAACTCTTGTAGATCCTCCTCAGACTTGGATCCAGAGAACTATAGAGGATTCATTCGAATGAAATCTCGAATCCTAGCTATTGCCGTGCTCACTACTTGATTGGCTGGGGAAACAACTTGCTGGTTATTTTCAGTAGCCACAGTTTGGGAAAAAATGGTGAAAGCACTCCTGAATTTGGCATGGGAAACATGTTCATTCAGAGGGTCTTTCTAAACATGTGTGGTATGGGCTAATCCCCATTCCTTCTTTGATTATTTCTTCTGGGAGATATTTTTTGTAAACGAATAAAGGATGAGTTTGAAAAGGAAATTCAATAGAGCTCATGCTTTTTCACACGACATGAATACTAAAAGAAGGAAAACTTTCCTAAAACATTTTGTAGTCTCTTGCCCAAAAGTTGGCATACTTCACACCCATACACAAGACTCTACTCAATACGACTTTTAGACACCTTAGGACACTTTAAAACCTTAGGCTTTCATACTAAGTTTGTAACGACCCAAGTCTACCCTCAGTCGTAACATGGTACTTAAGTCCATAAGTTACCCCAAGCTAACCATAATCTATTATTTGTTGTAAGCACTGAAGAAACTAATAATAAAACATCATATGCGGAAGCTAAACTAATAAAATTTTTGTTACAATTCATTTGGTGCTAATTTATACTCTCAATTGAACTGACATAGAAGTATAAACTAGTACATGCGCTAATAATTGATTTGCTCAAATAGGGTATGCTGAAAATAATAGTGCACTTATAATCTGAATATGATGATAAAATCTTAATA
The DNA here is from genome assembly GCF_002878395.1 of Capsicum annuum. Lineage (NCBI taxonomy): Eukaryota > Viridiplantae > Streptophyta > Magnoliopsida > Solanales > Solanaceae > Capsicum > Capsicum annuum. The sequence continues at coordinate 83,975,993 of NC_061121.1, forward strand.
TGATTGGATTGTTACTTAAAATCAAGAATATGTATAAACATATAGGTATCGGGTGTTCATAACCCCAACACTGAATTAATCATTAAATACAGTAAAATTATCTTAATACTAGAAGGAAATTTATGATTCGTAGACCAAAACTTAGATATTTCACTAAATTGATGAAATCCATGGTTATGAATATGGAAAGATGTTAAAATTATGAGGACAATATGTTCACATGATTTAATTGCTAAATTAATAATTAACATGGTGTCAACTGAACATGATATGGATGACTGAGATTATAAGACATGCAATATCATAATTCATGTGGGGAAACACATTCTTATGGTTTGTATTCAAAACTATTAAGAGAAAAATTCATACATGACATTGAAATATCATCAAAAGAGGGAAAATGGTTTATAGTTGAAAATAGGGGATTTTTCGAGACTTAATGGGTGGAAGGAATCCATTGATAAATAGCCCACATACTTGAGTTTGCTTGAATTCTTGAAGAAAAGTTAGAATTGAGACCTTGGATGGGTGAATTCTTTGAAGAAGATTTTGATGCCTTGTGTTCTTGAGAATGGGAGGAGATTGAGTGTCTTTAACTGATGATGAATGGTGTACATAATGGCCCTCTTGAGTTTTAAGTCGTGAATTGGGTGTTTAGGTAGAGAAAAAGGACCAAAATGCCCCTTTAGCTTTAAGAAAATTGCCCGAATTTACACAGCCTCTGTGATATGTTACTCATTACAAAGCCTAAGCTCTGTGACGCACTGCATATCACGGGGACTAACCTCCATGACATGCTACGTATCGCGGAGACTAATCTCCTTGACACACTAAAATCAGGGGAGGCTTACTTCATTTGTGGTCCTAAATCACTCCGAACCTTTTTTGAGAATTTCAAAACTCTCTTGGATGACCCTTTTAACTTTCCTAAATATATTTCAACTCCTAAATCAATATTTGGAACTCAGGAAGGCCAAAAATAAAATGTTTAAAATTTTAGGGGTGTTAAAATGGTTATGGCACTTGTACTTAGTGTAAAATAATTTCTTTGTGACCTCTAAACATGTGTAGAATAGCTGGAAAATTGTCTATGATACTGTAGGGTATTACAAAAGACTTGCAGATAAATAGCTCAAAACATAAAACTAAATAAGCTTTGTAGAAAGATTAATTTTTAGTATTTTATGCCTAGTCCATGATTTGATACCTACAGATACTTATTGAAATCATCACAACTCAAAAGTTTAGGTCATGATGACATATACCTCAACATAATTGTGGTAGACAAGCTAATTTCCAGATAAAAAAAATTCAAAACAAATAATAAAATAAGGCACACGTTGAGACTTCTAGAATGAACTCAAGTCAACACATATGTAAATTTCGCAGAAGTCTGAAAAAAATATATAAATCCCAATATATGATATCATAAGTGTAGAGCATCTAATAAATACATCCAAAATATTGAAAGTACAAATGTTTATCTTTGAAACTAAGTAAAAATATCAAGTAGATAAGAGGAGGTCTGAAGTTAACTTTAAAAGCCTTAGAGTGTTCTAGTACCTCAAACCACAAACTCTGATCAACACAAAATCAGTCACCACGTGTCATACTCACACTATGATCTACACTGAAAGGGCTTAGTAGAAGTGAGTACGGTCCACTTGTACTTTGTAGATATCATAGATCGACTAAGCAAAGTAAAAGATAATACAAGTAAGAAAATACTATAAGCACATCACTTGCAAATAGAAAAGTTCACAAATGTTATCTTACACCATCTCAATTAATAGTTTTTATATATATACATATACAAAATGGTATGAAGATATATATCTATTCATTGTGTGTATAAGTGAGCTCAAAAATCAACTCAATATGTCAATATTTCGTGACATCAATTCTAGTTTGGTATCATTGGAATAAATTTATATGTAAGACATCGTTAATATCATATCATCCTACAACTTAGGCGTTTCTATCATGATAAAAGCAAACAATGCTTAATAAGGACTATAATATATATTCAGTCCCTGTACATGCATCATATTAAGAATAAAGCGATTTAAATATTTAAATAAGGCCAGTGATGTCAAATAAATCCCCCACATAGGCAACATGCAAATATTCAGTATAACAAATCAACAATAATGGAGTATAAGCACTCACACGGGCACACATCAATAATAAAATCTTGAAAATACAATTCCCCTAGTTATCTTTCAAAACTCATAGCATGCTTTAATTATTTATTAAGTACCCAACCGAGTCTGAGAAAGTTAAGCCATAACCTTCATCAAAGAATCAAAATCCAAGCTTAAAGTTCTTCAATATGAGGTCTTTCCCTTTTAAATGGTCTCATAACCCACTAAAATATAAAAATACAACAACTATATCTTCAAAAAAGGTAATGACACCCATATACACCATATATAGTCGGGTTTAAGAAATGGGTTTAAATACTAAAGGTATAAAACTAAAATTTTTGTTTAGAAATACATTCCCCAATGCTATAGGTATCTATAGTTGAAAACCCATGCAAAAATGAGTTAAAATAAAGTCTAAATCAAAGAAAATTATTTTTAAGCTCTACCAATTTAGTTCTAAAAATTAATTTTAAAATCAAGGTTACAAGGTGTTTTTGAAGACATAATCAATAGAAAATAATGAAAAGATAAATTTAGAGGTTACCCACATAAAAATGATGAAGAAATTCTAGTAAAATCATTTTTTTTCAAAGCTTGGAGGTCCAAAAATGGAGTAAAATCATGAAATTGAAGAATTGATATTGTTCTTTGAATAGTGGTTCACGATTGTGAACCTCACCTCGAATTTGCGAGGGCCAATATTGATCGAAACTTAAACTGATCATAGAGATTGCTTACCTGGGCCTTGCGATCGCGATGAGTCAACCATAAAATCCATAACAATATTAGTAAAACTACCACAAAATTGCGATGAATATTTTCATTGAGTCTCGAGATCGCAACATATGGCCATGCAGTTGGGATGAAGGGCCTGATGCACCAAAAATGTTACTCCAATAGATTTCCAAGTGAATATTTTTAAATGAACCCTCGAGATTCATTTAGGACCCCACTGGAGTAATCTATATATGCTACTAGGCTATTTTTGATATTTTGAACTCAATTACTATGTTGAATTTTTAAAAAGAGGTCATTTTCAATAAATTAACTCTTGGAACATCTTCTAGGAAAATCTTACTAGTTTTTCAAATGGAAAAGCGAAATGCAACTTAAAAGTTCTGAACCATATCCAACTCCACTACTAATCCAAATTGATGTTCTGGGTCTAATAAAATTATCCAAATCATCATCCAATACCTAGAACAACAAATGTTGATCAAAGTCAACTTTAAAACTTTTAAAGCTTCTTAAAATTCCTCCCAAAATCCTTCTGAAGGCATTGAAAACCATGCCGACTATTCTCATACTCCAATATTAATATGTAGCAACTACAAAAAAAAATCAAATCAAATATAAAGTGAAATTTCACAAATCAATTCATTGTAGAAATTTTTATCAAGCTATTGAAACGGACACATTTCTACAAGCTTTTCATAAAGTCATGGCCGAACATTACTATGCGTTAGTTAAACTTTGTCATAGTGTTTAAAAAAATGATCCAAGTTCATTTCTCTCATTTGTGTATTTTTTATTGTGTTTCTAGCTTCTATGTTCTATCTCAGATTTTACTTTCTTTTCTTTTCCTCTAAACTTGGAGATTCTGAATTAGGAATGTCCATGCTTTCACTAGTAATGATTTCACTTTTGTTATCTTATTTGTCAGTGTCAAATTTGAATCTTATTGCTTTTTCTGTCAATCACAAATGTGATATTTTTCTGATCTTTGCATTTTGGCATTGCCTAATCACTGAATATACATGCCTAAGTGCTTTGCATAACCTATCTCATGATGAATTGACATCAGCATAGTTTAGAAATATTTTTTATATTTACACAGGATAAAAAATAGTAACTTCAACTATAAATATTTGTTCGAGAAAGTATCAGGATTCATGTGTTTAGTGCAAATACTATGTGCTATTTTTATTAAGCCTCTTATAATAGAAGAGGAAGCAAAAAAAAATACTTCCATTTCACTATTGAAGAAAGGTGAGATGATAAAGGTTAAAGGTTATAAAAATCCCATTTGCTCTTCTTTTCTTGCTTTTATGAGTGTTATTTTCAACAAAAAAAAGTAATTTAGGTTCATGCAATTTCTAATTTTTGATGTTTGAGATTCTTCAATTTTTAGATATTTTTAATCTTCTATTTCAATGATCTCTGTTGCCACTACACGACATGATTTCAAGGGAAAAGATTGTCAATTGTATATATTTTACCAGAATTATTTTATATAGTTTGAACTTTCCTTTGATTTTGTTCTGCTTGTCTTCTTTTTGGTAAGTACAACTTAATCTATCATTTTAGATATAAATTTTATGTTTTTAAATATTCATTTGATACACTTTTATTTCAGGCATGTTTTACTCAAAAGTTAAATGGTGAATTGTAGATCTATGGAAAATCAAGCGGTGCATTGTATATATCAGGTGCCTTTTCGATAAGAAAGTTCCTTAAGTAATCTTTCCTAAACTTGCTTTCTGATTTTATTATTTTTCTTTCCATGCTTATTTCTTTTTTGATTCTGTTTGCAACTCATTTTTGTTATTATGCATGTCATGATAAATTTCTTGTCGATATAGAAGTATATATCATTTTTACCTTCTCTAATGAGAAAGGATTTATGTTTTCTTCTCTGAGAACTTCACTTTGAATATTTTTCTGTAGTAGATTTTTTTCTAAGTCAATCTTGGAAAGCTCATAAAAAATTTCAGCCTCTTTATTGAGCAACTCCAAAAATAGCTTCGATTTTGTCAATATATATATATTTTATTTTAGAGGTTATTACTAATTAATAAAATTATGGACAACCATTTATTTATGGCATCTTTCAGATGAGAAGATCCATTAATTGGATATGTAACTAACATAGTTTTATAAGGGGGGATCTTAAAACCTGTATGTTTTGGTTACATTTAAAGAGCTCAATTAAGTATCAGCATTGACTATTGTATTTCTTAATATGCATTTCCAGCAATGTTAATTATTAGTTATTTTTTGATTTCAACATTAATAGGAACATGAAAAATTTAGAGCGTGATTAAATATATGAGAGATAAGATAGTCAAGGAACTTTATAATCTAGTTTTGTAACCAGTGTGAATGAATTTATTAAATTTGCATGTCCTCAGTACAATAGCATGAGTGGTAACAAAGTTAGATGTCCATGTACAAAATGTCACAACTTTAACTTCATGGATGTTGAAACTGTTAGATGTCACCTTTATCACTTTGAATTTGTTAAGGACTATTTTAGTTGGAAGAATTAAGAGTAAAATGATGTGATCGGTGGGACTTCTTATGGTAATGACTTTCATGGTGGTGGTCAACATGAATTAGGAGACGATAATCCATACTGACAAATGGATTTTCATGTAGCTGGTACCAATTCCATCGGGTTCAACTTGGCAATCTTTTAGTGATATTAATTTTGAGCCATCTCATCCTTTTGAATATCAATGGAGGAAGTTTGTAATCCTAAGTCTCAGAGATTGTATGATTTGCTATAGGTTGCTAGTGAAAAATTATATCCCGATTCTTCCTTCGCTTAATTTGCAATTGTCTCTCATATGCTAAATATTGAAGTGGAGAACAATATGTCATAGAGAGGTAATAACCAGTTGATTCAGTTATTTAAAGAGGATTTACCTAAAGACAACATAATACTTGATAGCTATTATTAGACCAAGATCTAGTGCATAGCTTGGATTTGCCTATTGAAAAGATTTATTGTTGTGAATCAGGATGTATCTTGTATTGGGGGAATGATGAATAATTTATATCTTGTACATTTTATAGAAAGTAAAGGTACAAACATCGTTTGGCTTTCGTAAGATAAAACTGGTCCATTATAAAAAAAACATATATTATTTTTCTTTGATTTCTAGATTGCAAAGATTATATGTATCCCATGCTCCAATTTTCAACATGAGATAGAATTATGAGTATAAAATAAGATTTTTTGTCATCCTTCAAACTCTAAAGCGTGGAAGCACTTTAATAAAACTCATTTCTTGTTTTGCCTCTAAACCAAGAAATGTAAGGTTGGAGTTATGTATGGATGGTTTCTAGCCATTCAATCAATCTGGGAGGAAATATTCTTTATGGTAGTGATTGTCACTCTATACAATTTACCTCCATAAATGCTAATGAAAGAGGATTACATGTTCTTAATAATTATTATTCTAGGGCCAAACATTCTCAAACGAAAAATTGATGCTTCTCTACAACCTTTAATAATGAAATTGGCCTTGTTACGGGAGTCTAGTGTAGAAGCATTTGACATATCAAAAAATAAAACTTTTAATTAAGGGAAGCATTGATGTGGACAATTAGTGACTTTCTAGCATATTCAATCTTATCAAGATGGAGAACTGCGGGTAAGTTAGAATGTCCTTATTTTACATAGGAAACAAAATCCTTTAGATTTAAACATTAAAGAAAAACATTCTAATTTGATTGCCGTAGAATGTTCCTTGACCAATATCACTCAATTAGGAGAGATCGTTACAACTTTCTAAAGGTTAGCTGTCAAAAAACCACCACCATCATACGAAACAAAAGAGGAAATTTTGAACCAAATTTGAAATTTTGGGATAAAAAAGTAACAGATTTAGATGCATAAGAAGTTAATCTAAGAAAATATAAGTATTGTGATTGGAAAAACAGAAACATCTATTGGGATCTCCCCTATAGGAATTCTTACATGATTTGACATAATCTTCATATCATACATATTGAAAAAATGTCTTTTATAAAGTATTTAACACAGTTCTTAATCTTGATGACAAAATCAAAGACAACATATAATCACGTCTTAATATGATTAATTATTGTGATCGACCTCAATTGGCAAAGAATAGTAGTGGACAATATCCCAAAGTTATATATACAATAGATAAGGAATCAAGATCTAGCTTGTTCTATTCGGTGAAAGGCTTAAAGTTTCCAGATGGGTATGTTTCAAATTCGGGTAGGTGTCCAGGCACAAATGCAAAAAGGTTATTTGGCATGCAAAGTCACAATTGTCATATTTTTATACAATGACTAATGCTTATTGCTATTCGTGAACTACTTCTTCATAATGTGTGGCAAGCACTCACAGAATTGGGGTTATTTTTTGAGGATCTTACTTTGACCACTCTATGAGTGGATGATATGGTGAGATTAGAAGGACACATCCAATTTTTTGCAAGTAGAATGTATATTTTCTTTTGGGTTCTTTGAGTCTATTGAACATCTTCCTGACACCCTCCATATGAAGCAAGAATAGTTGGACCTTGCAATATCGATGAATGTATTCTTTTGAAAGGTAAATATGAAACTCTATGTTGAACTTATGACAATTATGCAATACCTATCATTTCAAATATAATGTTTCATTTGTTTATCCATATAGGTATCTAGAAACTCTTAAAAGGATCATTAAGAATAAAGCTAGTGTTGAGGGCTCTATTTGTGAATCATACATGATGGCGGAGTTAACACAACTTTTTTTTATTATTTTAAACCTTATGTCATGACATGTAATTATAATATAGATCGTAATGACGATAATGATATCATGGAAGATCATAAAGGAATTTTGTCAATAGTTTTTCATTGAGGCCTGTTCACACCTAATTTTAGCCCTCCACAACTAGGTTTAATCCTGAGATGCTTCAATTTTAAATAAAATTAAAATATTTATTTTATCCAAATAAAAGCTTTTCAAAGATGCATCTTAGTGAATTTTGCCATTTTAAGTGGAAATCATATATTTTTGCATTCGTATATACGAGATTGTATAAATTTTGTTACTTAAATAACTATTTTATTAAAAATCATGTTTTAAAAAACTATTCCAATGGTTAAGTCTTGATTTAAAGATGATTTGTTTTTAAAAATAATTTATTTAGAAAATATTTATTTGATTTTATTAAGCCAATAAGCTCAAAAAAATTGATAGTTAATTCGTATTAAATTGTGATTCAATTTAGCCAACTCATTGAATTTAGCTATAATTGAAATAAAATTAGCCACAATTGCAATGCAATTAAATTATTGATTTTCAATTTGGCCAAAATTTTAATTAAACTGACTAACTCTTAACCTATTTATACTATCTCTTAAATAGCCTAAGCTACCCTTACTGCTTTACCTAATAAATCTACCCATTCCTAATGGACTAACCCGCCCCAGCCCACTTCGAACCTGCTAACTTGGTCCAACCACTCTTTAATACCTTAACCAATCTTCTCCATCCCTAAACTTGACTATACCATCCAAAATATCAGCAATGCCATTAGTAAATAGTAATAACAAACAAACAATGATTAAACTAGAGTACAACACGGATGAGAATTGACCCAATACCCTTTTCCCACCTTCATTTATCCCTTTCCCTCTCAATAACACAAAATTCTCACATATAGATCACCCATAATGTTTTAGAAACACCTAAGTGGATCAGATTTCGTGATTCAAAGGACGGGGTACAAATTCTTACCAAATCCACCTCACAATCTTATCCATCTTCAAAATTTGAAATTTCCCCTTAGAAATCTCTAAATTTCCCCTGAATCCCCCAAATCTCATCAACCAAGCCTAAAAGATTGATTTCTAAATTTTCCTATGTATACCTCTACAGTTTTCATCGAATAAGAGGCCAAAGGTAGGAACATGAAAGATCTTGACACGCAAAAAGGGCTAATTAACAACAAAGAAGTCCAATTGAAAGGGATTTATTTAAATACCTATAAGACCATCTGGCTTAGGATTTTTTGGCAAAAGAATCTGGTTCAAATTCCCCGATGGTTGAGAAATTTTGACGAAGATCTCATAATTTCAATTTGCTGCCCCCCAAAAGGAAAATAACTCACTTATTTTATTTTTTATTATATTTTTGAGTCCTTGTTATTTTTATTGTTTTCTTTCCTTTTAGGAGTAGTATTTTGTGCGTTCTGAGCTTTATAGTGTGGAATTTTATCAATAATTTGAATACTTATTTTTCTATGGAACTATTTCAACAATGAATAATTTATAAAAAATCTCATCTTTTCATGTCTATTTGATTTCGAGTATGATAATATAGTTATCTTATGGGACTGATCATGTTTGTATTAATGTGTCATAATATTTTTGGAGTTTATTGAAATTGGGAGTTTTGTGTGATTATAATTGTGCACCATTTAAAAGTTTCAAATTTTGATCTAAGGATGTTGTGCAGAGTGTTCTGTTTTTCTTTAGTAATATTTTGTAACTATCACATTACTTTGGCACCATCAAGTGGTTAAATGATGGAAGCTTTCCTATGTTTTGAAGATTAGCAAATTTTGAAACTGGTTGGTAGAGTTGTCATTGTAATTTGCTAGCTAATTAGGTATATTTGACTCAAGATGATTATTCATTGGTCAATGCTATTATTCGTTCATTTTTCTTAATCTAAGGAATCCTTAAGAAAGTCTTATCATTCCATTATATTGATAAAGCTCCACGAGAGGACGAAGCTATTCTCCCAAATTCGTTGCCCTAATTCCTATTTCAAGACCGAAGCTTGATTTCATTCTGAAATACACTTCTTTGATACAAGTTTAATCACTTATGAATTGGGAAAACCTTTGACATGTGCGTTTAAACGTGGTGAAACTCTACCTTTTCTTTTTCTCAATAGGTTCCCCTAGCCTCTTTGTTTTTTTTGTTGATTCCTCTGACACTAGAGGAGTGAAAGTGAAAAAGTTTTTGTATAGCTTAATTTTATTTTTTATCTTGTGTAGGGAGTAATGACACCATGATTATGACACCCCAGGTACTTGAAATCTAGGACCTCTAGGTAATAAGCTCTTGAATTGGTAAATTTCTTTAATGGAGTCAAAATTGCCATGACCACGACTCAAGTAATGAGTTGTTACCTCACAAAATGAGTCATGAGGTGGGACCCCTTATTTGAGCAGTGAGTTTGTGCAGGAGTTCTTCTTTGATCATAAGTCTTTACCATTACTCATGGTGATTGATAACGAGTCGTGATAAGAGACTTGTAGTCATAATATTGAAGTGCCACGTTTTTTGTCCTCAGGTAACAACTCGTGGTCATGCGTCATGAGTCGTTACCTGAGTCGTAACGGCTGGTCCCAGAATTTCTTGTATGTTTTAATTAATATTATTTTAGTATTTTCCTTCCTCCATACTAACCCACAACTTAATAACACATAAGGTCCCTTATTATCATTAATTAATCAAATCAAAACCATACTTCTCTCTTCTTTAACTCCCAAAGTAATAACGCCAGGATTTTATAAGGGATTCAACACCTAGGCTAAAATCCTTAATTTCTTTCAGTTTCTTTGGTATTATAGGAATGTGTCTCATCCCTAACCTAAACTTGATACTATGGCATATGTTTTGATCATGATTTATATGATTTAATTGTTGGGTTTGAAGTTAGGTTGAGGGCTTTTGTAATTATCACTTGAATTATATTTTCCATGGCTTATATCTCTTCTGTATACTTAAATTGATGATTTTTGGAACTAAATGAGTGAATTATTATGGAATTTGAAATGGGGAACATAGGTTTCCCCTAATTGATGGATTTTGGCTTGATAATGGTATTAACCTCAACCCATCTGTATGATTTTGATTTTAAATATGGAATTTGTATGATTTAACTCACTTTTGAAATTGTTGAATTAAATTAATGAAAAAACAAATAAAAATAAATTTGAAAGGCATTGGTGGCCATGGTTTTAAATTTTTAAAGGAACTTGGGAGTCAATTGGTTAATTTGAATGGATTGGCATAATTATATAAGCTTGCAAGCATAATCGGTATGACAATACAAAGTGGTATATGTCTTAAAATAAGACCTATTGGTTTATAGATGGGAATATGTGTAAAATGGTTTTAATATAGGCTTAAAGGGGATTGTGTAGCTCAACATAAAGGTAGAGGCCCCGAGCAAAACCAATACTAGAAACCATGTTTATTAGTGTGGAGGTCTATATGACCGTGTGCTTCGTTCACATATTATATATTTTTAGGGTGTCTAGATCCTTGGTGTCTTTATCTCTCCTTTTGATTTCCTCGGTTCATATGACTAACACAATAGGCTCTTTCTATAGGGAGAGCTGAGCCCATATATCCCGTGGGTTCCCTTAGGACAAATAGAGCTACATAGTCTAGGTTAATATTTTCTAATCTCATGTTTATGACCTTTACACCTATCCTGACATCTTATATATGTATATATGGATGTGTGCATATATGGTTTTGATTGGTTTTGGAAATGACATTACTTTATCCCTTTCCCTGAGTTGTATGCCAGTGTTTAACCCATTGACCATCCCTGGATACTGCATCATGTAATGCCTCAGATTCTGAACCCCGGACGCTAAATGGTGCTCATAATCCCAAAGGACTATAAGCAATCTTTTCCTGGTACCTACTGCAATAACTGAATAATATACTGTAATAATGCAGAAAACTAGCAGAAAACTTGCCATAAGGTTCAAACTAAATTATAACTGTATAAAATATATCAATACTAAAACTAAAACAACTGTCCAAACTTCTAGTTTGAAAGCTTCTAAACTGTCTCAACATGGATTTGATGGGACAAACCCCCAACTAACTCCGTTTACTAAAACACTGAATCAAATATAGTATTAAAATAAGGGATATCCTTGAATGATAAGGATTCAATGCTAAGTCTACTGCTGCTGGATGAGTCTGAACTATAAAGGATGCTCTGGTGCTCGTTCTTCTGAGCCTATGGTATAAGACACCATAACACAAGAGAAAAGTATGCGTCAGTACTTTAAATGTACTGGTACGCTAGATAAGGTAAGGCTAAATGCAAGGGTTTACATGCATGAATAATATTGACTAAATATCATGAGACTACTGCATGGGGATACATGCATGAATGCATAAACTATAACTGAAGTCATAGAAATACTAAATTCTGAATTCTACTAACTAAATTTCTAATTACTGAGTCTACTGATACTGATATCTAATTGATTGAGGTTGAGATCAGTCCTATCTAGCAGGTGATCTCTGAATATACTGATATTAAAAATAATTAATTGAATTTGAGATCAGTCCTATCTAGTAGAGGATCTCTAAATCTAATGGTACTGATACTGATACTGCTTGATTAAATTTGAGATCAGTCTTATCTAGTGGGTCATCTCTAAATCCATCGATGATACTAGTGATTGACTGTATCTAACAGTCCTGAATCTATGCTACTGAGCTATATTTCTTTACTGAGACTGATTCTGAAGCTGAAACTGTGGGAGGTATTCATCTAACCGACATTCCCCAAATCTAAACTAGTGGGGTCCAACCTGTAACCCCAGCTGGAAGGGTGTTAGTAATATGTCATGGGTAAAAAGATAACTTTTGTGGAGTCAGTCCTATCTAACGGGTGACCCCTGGGATCAGTCCTACCTAATGGGTGATCCCTGAGTATGTCAGTCCTTTCTAATGGGTGACATCTCATACCTACACTGGCTACATAGTTCTTGAACTTAGGGAATACTTTTAGGGATCTCAGTCCTATGTAATTGGTGAGCCCCCACCCTAGGCTCACTCGGTGCTAAATTCTACTCCTAACTAAAAGACTTTGAACTGATTCTTAGACTGTACTAGGATGATCTAAATCTGTTACTGATCGTACTGATTAACTGAGCTAAGATGAGTTCACTAAGTTCCATTGACTAAAGGAATAGTACTGAGTTCTGAATTGATTACTGAACTGAACCTAGAATGCTGCTGATACTGAGATTATTAAGATTTCCTAAGTTATGGGACTATCTGAGTTTTAGTGATCATGGCTTGATTGAGAGTATGTTGAAAAATAACACTGGCTCTAGATAAGTAGCTAATTTGTCGGGTATAAATACCCCTAGGACTCGATAACATAAACAATACAAGACAGGACGACTCGTACATAATATGGCAATAGGCTATCATTCACAACACAATCAATGAAACATCTCTTCAAGCATTTACAAGTCTTAAACATGTAAATGTATAGGGAGTGGATACTATTATCTCATAATTCATTCAATAAGGAAGTCACATGAGTAGGAATGGATGCAACATATCATAATTCATTCACTAAGGCCTTTTAACAAACACTTGTCCTGTATTAACTTATACACAATTGGAGATTTCTTGTCAACATGCTATAATGACTCTATTTACTTCACTTAAGAATTTTATAAAACATATGGGGAGCATACTTCATTCAATACACCTAATTAACATGGTTACATCAATCAACATGCATCTTGAAGGGGTTTATCATGAACATCACATAAACATCACATACTAGGATCAAAACTTGGAACTTTGTAAGCAAAACATGAATTAAAACTCAATAACAACATTAACTTCAATTTCAATTCACATGAATCATGAAAACTCATAAATATATAATATTTGAATTTAGAAAAGGATTTCTTCTTGGGTGGAAGGAACCCAAGAACCAACATCTAACATACCTGGAAATCTAGATTCTTGAAGTTCTTGAAGACTCTTGGAGGGATTCTTGAGATTGCTTTTGAAACTTAGGGGTTAGGGTTTTATATCTTTGAGAAAGGATGTATTTGTTCTTAAGGAATAGTGAAGATAAATGATCAATTTTGGCCATTAAGGGTTTAAATCCCGTATATAGACTGATTAAGGGCTTTAGGAAATTACCAATTGGTCCTTGGAATTAAATAATAGAATCTAAAAATCTCAATTTTTCATGCTGGTACGACGTGGTGAAATCGCACCAGCTCACTGGAAATTGGACAATTAGGAAACTAGTTGGTGGCGCAATGCAGTGGAAATTGCATTGCCACTTTGTTTGTGAACTGGAAAGGCACTGCAATACGGTGGAATCGCATTGGTTCACTAAAAATTGACAACTCTGAAATTGAACCTTGGTGCGACGTGCCATAATTGTAGAGGCTCATTGGATTTTGACGATTGCCATTTTGTCTAGCTCTGCGATGTGCTAAAATACCAGATGGTACACTATCTTACTAAAATATATTATTCAATTGATGGAAAGATTATTAACGTAGAATAAAATATATTCGTCTTTGAAGCAATATTTTTGATGTTCTAGAGACAAATTTAAACTAGGAGAAGTGTGGGGTATTATACATCATTTCATGATATAGGGATCTAGGGTCTTTCTGTTACTCCTGTGCAGTGTTAGGTGGTATGGTGCATTGGTAGAGTTGTTGTGAAGTGGTGAGCCTCCATCTTTCAAAAAGCCTTTCCAATTTATTAGGTTTCTTTTCATATTTTAGGAAGTGTGAACTCACTTTTGTCACGGTCGGGGGCATGTCCAGAACTCTTTTGGTATTTTGGTGTACATACTTTTGTGGACAAGTATGGATTGGATGTTTATATGTTCATAGATTTTACATTTGATTGTCTATCTTTCTTATTACTATTTTGGGCTATCTTTCACTGTTTATATTTATTATGCTCTATTAGATAGGTTAAGAGGGTAGTCTCCGAACCATGGTAGGCTTGAGATACCTGTCAAGACTAGGCCCTGGTTCAATTCATGATTATCTTGGTATCAGAGCATGGTTCATGGTCGTTGGGTGTCCATAAATCCATGTCAAGTAGATTCCTTTTTATGGGTGTATAGTGCTCCACACTTATAAGGAGGAGGCTACAAAGTATTTAGGAATATTTTCCTTGCTTAGAGTCTAGTGTTATGAAAATTCTCTAACTATTGGCTTCCTCATATTTCATCTCATGCCTCCCCAAAGATCTGACGTTCATAAAAACTCTACTGGAACCTTAGTTCCACCTAAGGAGAATGTGGACGGGACTCTCCCTATTTATGGAGTACAGACTCGATTTAGGGTCCCTATTCCTAATTTTACCACTCCACATGGGGTTCTATAGGTACCTACGAGTCCTCCTCAAGCTTCTAGGGCTGGTGAAACATATGCTCAGTCACCTCAGATAGATATCTCTAATGTGGAGTTCCATCAGTCTATTCATATGCTTACTCAGTTGGTGGCATCGCTGTCTCATCAGTATGACCATGCTGGTTCTGTTGCTCACCTATCTGAGGTCACCTGGTTGGCCAATTCATGAGTTTGAATCTCCTAATCTTTATAGGCTCTAAGGTTGAGTAGGAACCTTAGGGTTTTGCGGATGTGATGGAGTAGATTTTTAGGGTCATGCATGCTACTGATTCTGAAGGTGTAGAGTTTGTTGTGTATCAATTGAAAGAGGTAGATTGTTAGTCATTTGAGGAGTGGGAATAGCTGAGAGGTGAACACGCTATGCTAACATGGTAGGATAAATTTTCAAGGGCTGATTTGAGGTAGATTTATGCACTTTAGTGTTGTTATTCGGGCTTATTTAGCTTTGTTTTGAGGACTTATTGTGTTCATAATGTGTTAAAAATTATATAAATGAGCATCTAAGTGATTAAGTATTCTATTACAGTGTTTAAGGTGTATTTCAAACAAGTTTGTACTTAATTTGATCATTTAGAGTTCATATGAGAAAACTAGTGTTACTAGCTTGAGCTAGGTATTGTTCTAGTTGATTGCGATGGATTCTAATGTGTATAATGAGTTCCTAATAGTATTATTGTCTATTTATATGTGGAAAAACTTACTTACAGTGTTTAAATTACAATTGAATCAAGCCAAGAGTCAAAACTAAATGAAAGATCAAAAGGGGCAAAACTAATATTCTTAGCTTAAGTTTCTAGTTCATCGTCTTGGGTGTTGTGTTGTTTTGAGCTCTAATTTTTTGTGTTTAATGCTATAATATACTTGTTTAGTTGATTATGATGATGTAAAAAAGCTTAAAATCCAGTGGAAACAACACAAAAAGGCTTGGAATGGATCAACAAAAGCACAAGACAAGACTTGACGTCAAATGGACCTCTTGGAAGTCCATGGCCCATCATAGAACAAGAAAAAGGAACTAGGGAGTGTACCATACATAGGGAGCTTCCTAAGGGACCCAAAATATCATTTATCCATGATAAGGGCACATGGCAATGTTAGACACATAGAATTAGACCTGCGACGCGGCCTAGTGCAAAAATTGGTAGTTCTTCCTCCTTTAAGCAGGACACTTGAACATAAGGCTAAACACCTGGGATGGATTTGAAACTTGGAGAGGGGATGGAAAACATAATTAGGGTTGTTATTTCCTTTACTTTATCTTTTTAATGGATTTTATCTTGTATTCAATTATCTTGATTAAAACTACGTCCATGGGAGGCTAAAAGCCCTATTCTGGGGTTATGGACAAGAACATGAATACTATTGCTTTGAATTTCTTTGGTTTTGATTGCTTATGATATTTGGTTATTTATTTATCATTGTTATAACTGTTTTAAGGATTAGCTATCCTTAGGATACATCCATTGTCAACTTTGTGAGCCTAGGAGAGGGAATAAGAAGATAGAACATAAGGATAGATAGAACAAGGTTCTTATTCTTTAATAAAATAAAGAATCTGATTTATACCGAGAAGCCATTTTTGGTTCACATGTAGGATGATAGCTTTATTCATCTAATTGGATTAATACATCTCCGCTCAATGATGTAGTTGTAATGTCCAAGTTAGGTAGATGATTAGAGGCTGGGAGACCATGATCATAACATAGTATAATTGTTCATAGTGCTTTAACCTCGGGTTTTGATCCATTGATTGTCTACAGTCTTTACTTTACCATATTACTTACTTCACTTTAAGTTATAAACAATCAAAACTCTTTCGGTTATGTTTGCACTGATTAATCTCAGTAGTTGAACTGGAATTTTATAATTTATTAAAACAAGTCTCTGAAGGATCGATATTTGGCTTTGTAAAATGCCACTATATTACTTGTTGAGACCTCGTACACTTGCTTGTATGAAATAAGTTTTTGGCACCATTGCCGGGGACTTGTAAATTGACAACTATTTTTGTTTTAGTTTTACTTTATAGATTTCTTTGGTGTTTTACGTTTGTTCTTTGGTATTGAATTTGTAGAAAATAGGTTGACAAATTAGTAGGCTGGCATGAGATAGGGAATTTTTCAAACCAAACCCCCGAACTCGAGAAACTGTACCATTGATTGAGGAGAGAAGTAGAACTTCTCCACTAATTCTCACAAATTCATGAGGAAAAGACAATCCAACTTTCATGGCTGAAGAAAAACTAGCCCGTAGGACAGTTCGCAAAGTGGCAATCCCACATTTGACAAATTTGACCCCCCTTATCAAAAACTAACTGCTGGAGGTAATTTTGAGCTGAAATAGAACATGGTTCAACTTTTGATCAGCAGTGGACAGTTTATGGGGCATTAACATAGTGATACACAAGTCTATTTGTGAAACTTTCTGGAGATCAATGACACATTCATCCTGGTGGTCGTGTCAACTAATTATGTAAGGCTAACACTATTCATTTTTCACTATTAGGGGAAGTTAAAAAGTGGTTGAACACCAAGCTGACAAATTCAATCATAACCTGGGATGACGTAGCTCGGAAATTTCTCATTCAATTTTTTCCATCTGGCAAGACTGTGAGACTGCATTGTGAGATTGTGTTCTTCAAACAGAAGCTAGATGAGAACTTGTATCATGCATGGAAGAGGTTCAAAGATCTTCTTCGGGAATGTCTACATTATCAGCAATCCAATGAGATACTAGCTCACACTTTTGTTGAGGCACTTGATGTCAAGCATTGCAATTGACGTATGATGAGCTGTATACCTTATTGAACTAGATTGCACAAGGAAATTCTGAGTGGCATTCTGACTCAAGAAGTGCTACAAAGAAAGTTTTAGGTGTTTTGGAGGTGGACCATTTTACTTTCTTATCAGCTCAGCTTATTGCTCGTCAAAATTAGATAAGCAATATAAAGTTGGGGGTTACATAGCCTGCAACCATAGTTAATATAATTAAACAGACTACATGTTAGTGTGAGGTTTATGGTAAAAGTGGGTATTCAACGGCTATATGTGCTGCAAATCTTGAGTTCGTGATGTTTGTGGGCAATATTCAAAGGCTAAATTACGGGTAAGCCTACAATCTAAAGTGGCAGACTCAGCCAGCAAATCAGCAATGGAATGCCCAACAACAGCAGTTTCACCAACCATCAGCTCATGTAAATTAGCCACTAATAATATGGAAGAGATACTGAAATAAATCTTAGCTGCTCAAGAATAATTAGTAGCAGATATGAAGAGCCAGCAAGTGACTACATGGATCTTAGAGTTGCAGATAGGTCAGATAGCTGCAGCACTGAATGCCAGGCCTCAAGGTGGTTTGCTAAGTTATACTGAAAATCTTAAACAATTAATTGCAATCACTTTAAGGAGTTGTAAAGAGCTTAATGAAGAACCTTAAAAGAAAACTAAGGATGTAGATATAGAGTTGATTCCCCCATAGGTATCTGAAAAAGTTGCTAAAAATTTGAGAAAGTGTGAGTACTCAAAACTAAAGTTATTGAACAGGTGAAGAACATCCTACCACCACCTTTTCCATAGAGGCTTATAAAAGCGAAGGAGGATTCATGCTTCAAGAATTTATTTGACATATTCATAGAGCTGCATATTAACTTACCTATTTTAGATATTTTTGTAGGGAATGCCTAGGGAATGCCCAAGTATGCTAAGTACTTGAAGGATGTGGTTACTAACAAGGTTAAGCTGTAGGATGTTGCAACAGTAGCACTCACTAAGGAGTGTAGTTCTATGGTGATACAAAATATGCCACAAAAACTTAAAGATCCTCGAAGTTTTACTCTCCCTATTTAAATTGGCAGCAGTGAGGTGGTCTACACATTTAGTGATTTGGAGGCAAGTAGAAACTTGATATCCCTACCCTTATTCAACACCTTAGGCCTGGGGAAGCCGACATAGAGCTCTGTGATACTATAATTGGCACACCAAACCCTGGCCTATCCTAAAGGAATCTTAGAGGATATTATCATCAAGGTTGTTAAGTTTATTATTCCTACTGACTTTATTATTTTAGATTTTCCAGGCAGATGAAATAGTATCAGTCATCTTAGGACATTTACTTTTGGTGATGAGAGGATATTTGATAGATTTGAGAGAGGGTACACTCACAATGTGGCTGGATGATGAAGAGGCAATTTTCAAAGTGTACAAACCACTCAAAACACTATCTCACTAAAAAGATTTATGCATGATTGCAGTTATTGAAGGGGATAACTGTGGGGTGATAGAGTCTAGCTCATAAAAGACCTATTCAAACTTCCTCACTGAGCAATAACACCTTAGCCCAAAATGATGCAGATTGATGAGCCTGAAAAAGATAAAGTTGAGAAAGCTATTGACTTGATAGTACACACTAAAGAAGTCAGAAACGAATAAGAAGATGGCTTCCAAGTAGGAGGAAGAGGATGAAGAAAAATGGATGAGTCAAATATTGGTTTGTGCCATGACACTAAATCAGGTGCTACTTGGGTGGCAACCTAAGTTAGGATATGTTTTCTTTTTAGTATTTTAGTTTTTACTTCACTAGGTTTTGTTTTTATTGAGTCACTGGTTGATAGGAAATTTGAGTACCAGGAAACATGAGCTAAGGAGCATGGCGAAGACTAAATGTGGGGTCTCCACACCCTCTTGATGTGTAAAAATGCTACTATCTTGGCCTAGAGGCCTCAGAGAGTATTTCTATCTCAAATTTTAAGTATACTTTGGGGGTAAAGTAGATTTTAAGTGTGGGGTGGGAAATTCCTATTTTTAAGGTAATTTTAAATTATTTTTTTATCAAAAATAAATAAGATGTTCTGGTTGGTGCTAAATGTAATTGCATGAAGAAAGTGTTTTTGTTGAAAAAGCATGTTGATTGTGTGAATTTCTACTTTTGAAACTCCTAGGCTCATGATTATGACTCTTGTACTTGTTGGCTTTATGTTGAATTCATGTTATTATTTAGTTAATATTCTATAATAATCCTTCTTGAGTTGATTATGTTCCATATGTATGTAAGGGTATTTGTATATTCCTTGTTGAATATGATGTCTAAAACTTGCCTGGTGTGTGTGCAAAGTAAAATAAAGAGTGTGGGCTTAGGAGATGATATTGTCATTTCTTTGATAGCCTGGTTTCATACCTTCTTTTGACCTACCATTATGCATAATCATAGTAAGCCCTATTGATCCTTTAGCTTTTTCTTTGGCAGTCTCATATGTAGCCTAATACCCTTTTTTGATTGACCTTAATTTTATCCAAGCTCCTAAGAACTTTAGTGTAACCTTAATTAAGTTAAGGAGTTGAAAATTCAAGTAGGAGAAAGGTGAAATTGAATCCCCAAAGTGATAGTTACTGGTGTGTAAATATTGTTGTGTTGTGGTTGGGAGTTAGAGAAATTTGTGCTAAAGAAATTCCCATTTTTAGCCTAGTTATGTTACAATGAATCTGTTTTGGCCCTGGTCCTCCTTGGAAATTGTGCACCTCAACTAAGGCAATTGCTTAAGTTAAAGGGTGGCTATCATAGGGGTACATAACATATAATGGGTGTGAAGAAGGGAAAAATCAAATGATGTGTACATAGCATACTCCCACCTTAGTATATGTGAATGAGCTTAATGAGATGGGGAAATATAAAAGATATGGGTAGACAAAAGTGGTGTAAGTTGGGTGTTAGAGATTGGTCTTAATTGAAAAATGTGATGTATTGAAATGCTTAGGAAAGATAGTCACTATTCTTGGACAAAATAGTTCCTATCCATCCCTTAGCCTACATTACAACTATTAAAGACCTATTTTATCCCGAGCTTCATCATTCTGATATTAGTTGAGTACTACACTAAAGGAAAGCTTATGGTTCATTATGTATAACTTGTGAATTTTTTATGATAATGAGGGAAATTTGATTCTTGTACCCAATTGGTTAAAAGTAGCATTTATGTGAGTGACTATGGGTAACTCTCTTGCTGTGAGAGAACATGTTTGATAAATGTTTGGTGAATTATATTATTTCTTTAATTGAAGAATGTGCATGAGTTTACTAACTAGGTGAGCCAATTCTTGAGGATAGGATATTTTGGAGTAGTATTATTGAGCATTCAATTGTGTATGTAACATGCTTAGTGTAGAAACTTGCATTCTATGTAGTAAAGAGTTGTTCGAGGACGAACAAGGCTTTAAGTGTGAGGTGATGATCTAAGGTGGATTCATGCACTTCACTGTTGTTATCCAGGCTTATTTAGCTTTTTTTTTGAGGACTTATTGTGTGCTTAATGTGTTAATAATGATATAAACAAAAGTACACGATAAGACTTGACATCAAATGGACCTTTTGGAAGTCCATGGCGCGTCGCGGACCAAAGGAAAGGAACTAAGGCACATGCCATACATAGGGAGCTTCCTATGGGACCCAAAATAGTATACATCTATGATATGAGTACATGGTAGAGGTAGATGAAGAAAATTATCACCACGATGCATCCTAGTGCAAAAATCGACAGTTTTGTCCTCCTATAAATAGGACACTTGAACATAAGGCTAAGCACCTTGGATGGCTTTGAAACTTGGAGGAGGGCTAGTAAACACTTCAATTAGGGTTTTTATCCTTTTACTTTAGATTTTTAATGAATTTTATATTGTATTCAATTATCTTGATTACAACTATGTCCATGAGTTACTAAAAGCCTGATTCCGTGGTTAATGCCAAGAACATGAATGCTATTGCTTTGAATTGATTTGGTTTTGATTGCTTATCATATTTGGTTGTTTATTTATCTTTATTTTAACTATTTCAAGGATTATCTACCTTTATAATACATCTGTTATCGACTTTGTGAGCCCGGGAAGAGGAATAAGAGGATAAAACATGGGGATAAATTGAACACGGTTCTTATTCTTTTATAAAATAAGAAATTTGAATTAGCGACTAGGATAGGGATATACCTAGATGACTTGTTTGGTTCACATGTAGGATGATAACTTCATGGTTCTAATATATTGTTACATCCCCGCTCAATGATGTAGTTGTAATGTACAAGTTAGGTAGACGATTAGAGGTCTGGAGACTATGATCATGTGATAAACCTACGAATCATCAACTCAGATAAGTAATTCTACGAATGAAGTTCAATAACATAGTATTATTGTTCATAGTGATTTAACCCCAGGTTTTCATCCATTGATTGTTCACAGTCTTTGATGTCGCCCAAAATACACCTCCAATTGAAGGATAAAGCAGTCGTTGTCAAATATAGTAACCCAACTAGGTTGGGGTCAAATCCCATAGGGAATTCATCATAAATCTATCTCAAATTTATTACAATTACCAGGAAGTTCAAGAAATTAAAAGGTGGGGATTTGTTAAAAATAAAATAAAAAGGAAAAGAATTGGTTGTTCTTGGTTATAAACAGTAGAAGACGAACACTAGGCTTGTGTTCCCCCTGGCTTCTCAACTCCATAAATTTCTCGTGATTGACCCAACTATTATGTTATTATGCAAAGCCTACAAGATAGGTATTATCAACTGCTTAGAAGATAAATTTCACCCTTTGACTTGGTTATCATCTCAGAGTGCCGCCTTGATGCCCCTTGCTATGGCCTCAGTTACACTTAATCAAGCGATAGGATGAGATATTTGGTTATCGTACCCCAGATCATTGTCTTAACCCTTATTTTTCCAAATTGTAAGCTTCTTGGTTATCGAATGGATGCGAATATAGGCAATCTTAAGCGTCTGTAGCTACTATGAGTTTGATTATTCCCAAGAAGAATTAAGATACATGAACCCTAGAATAGATGAATATCACACTTTCTCTACGTCGCTAATCCACCAGGGTTCCCATAACCCTACCAAAGAGAATTAACCGCTCATATTTATGATATCAATCATGGAATCCACAGATAAAATTACAAAATCAATCTCCAAATAATGAGGAATAAGTCCTAAAGTCTTAAATTGAATAACAAACCAAGAACAAACCAAGAATAATAATCAATACTTGATGAATTTCGAAATTAGTAAATGTTTTATTAAATGATTGATTGATGAATGATGAATAATAATGAATAAATAAAGCAAAGCCTAAGGGTATTTATATATTTCAAAAACTAAATCCTAATTAAAGCAGGAAAACCTAAGAAATCAACTCCTAAATAGAATGGGAAAACACTATAAATCAAATCCTAAATAAAATAGGAAAACATAATTACCCATAAATAATAGGACTTAAAAACATAATAGGAGTGTAATTGGGATATATGGAAACTCCAGGATACAAATCCTAACTAAAATGGGATAGGACACTTAAGTCGTCACAAGTTACGACTCGGGTCCATGACTTCTATGGTCTACTCATGAGTCGTAGGACCCAGTCGTATGCATTCCAGTATCTCATCTCGAAAGGCTTTAACATTGTTATCTTCTTACGACTTATACTCACAAGTCGTACCTAGATCATATGACTCGTGGACTTCACTCGTATCCACCTGGGATTTCTTCCTTTCTTGTTCTTGTACATTGTTCTTCTTACGGTTGAATCATACGAGTTGTACTCAGATTTTTGACTCATATTCTTCTAACACTTCACTTTCTCATATATTTTTTATGACTTTAGATTCATATTGGAATCACTAATATCTTTAAGCTTATAGGCATGTGAAAATTTCCCTTAATGATTAAGTTCTTGTGAAGAATCTAGATATCATCATATTCACTGCACATAAACTTTTTTATACTTAGTATTTTTGATCTCAAGACCTACCAACATATATAAAATTGAATTCACTTTTCAACAATACCAATTTTCCCTTAATTTGATACCGGGGTGAAAAGTTATGGCCAAAATACTGAAGCATTATTGAAGTAGTGTAAAATCTGGCCGAGGTAAGACTTGTAAGGTCTGTTCAGGATATGAATCGTACAAACTCCTTACTATTTTTTAGGAGGAATCGTACCTTGGGCAGTAGAGGCTTAAAATGGGTTTTTTAGCAATGATTCAAGCCACTTTTCATAGTTCCTCTCGCATTTAGCATCGAAAACCTAATTTCCTATAAAACACTCCCAAAACACATCAAATATAACAACATAGCCTTAAGTACATTCATATTCTCATAGTTAGACATCGTAAGTGCTATATTTCTATAGCACATCAGTCTTTACTTTACCGTATTACTTACTTTACTTTAAGTAATGAATAATCAAAACTCTTTTAGTTATGTTTACACTGATTAATATTAATAGTTGAATTGGAATTTGATAGTTGTTAAAAAAAGTCTCTCAGGAATTGATATTCAGCTTCGTAAAAGGCCATTATATTATTTTGTGAGACCAGGTACACTTGCGTGTGCTCTTGAGAGCAATATAAGCCTTTCTTGATTTCTTCTATCCTTGGGATGTGAGGAAGGATATGGCCAAAGAGTTTATGAAATTGAAGTAGGGAAAGATAATGGTTTGCTTGGTTATATAAAGTGAGATTGATATATGGCCAAGGTGTACACTGGGGCTAATAGGGTTTAGTTCACTACTTCTTTGTCTCCTACACTAAAGGGTTTTGCTTCTGGTACCAACACTGGCTGAAATTATCTTTGTGTGCTTGCAACTGGCCAGGAATCTAAGGCATCCCCGAATGTTATTACTAGGATATTATAACTCTTTTCTTGCGATGTTTATTATTTTCTTGATTCGGATTTTACCTGATCTTATGTGACTCCTTATGTGGCTGTACACTTTGATTTTGGTCTTAAAAATATTTTCAACCCCTTTTCTATGTCTACTCCAGTGGGTGATTCTATTGTTAGTACAAAAATCTATAGGGGTTGTGTGGTTTCCTTCTTTCATAATGAGACATTGGTGGATTTTATAGAACTAGATGTGTTATATTTTTTCGTTATCTTAGAGATGAATTGACTTCATTTGTTCTATGCTTCTATAGATTATAGGACCCAAAAATTCAGTTTCCATTTCCCTAATAAACCGTTGATTAAATTGAAGTGGTGTTCCTTAGTGCCCAAAGGAGGTTTATTACGTATCTTAGAGCTCAAAATTTAATCTCAAAATGGTGTCTGTATCATCTAGTTTTGTTTAAGAATTTTAATTCGAAGGGTCTAACTGTGCAATCTATCCCTATGGTTAGTGAATTCCTAAAGTCTTTCCCAATGATCTTTCTGTAATTGATCCTAATAGAGAGATAGACTTTGGGATTGATCTTCAATAAAATACCCATCCTATTTTCATTCCTCCTTATAGGACGGCTCCATCTGAGCTACGGGAAATAAAAGAGTAGTTAAAAGATCTTCTTTATAAGGGATTCATTCATCCTTGTGTTTCTCCATAGAGTTATCTAGTACTTTTCATGCGAATAAAAGGTAGGTCACTTTGGATATGTATAGACTATCAGCATTTGAAAAAGGTAACAGTGAAAAATAAGTATCCTCTTCCTAGGATTGATAATCTATTTAACTATCTTTAGGGTGCTAGGTGTTTCTCTAAGATAGATCTTCATTTGGTCTATTATTTGTTGAAAATTATGGAGGTAGATATTCCCAAAACTGCTTTTATACCCAGTATGGTCAATATAAATTCTTGGTTATGTCCTTTGGGTTGACTAATGATCCATCTGCCTTCATGGATCTTATGAATTAGGTTTTCAGGCAGTTCCTAGATTTGTTTCTTAAAGTCTTTATTTACGACATCTTGGTATAATTTAAGAGTGATGAGTATCATACCAATCACCTCTGAATTATGTTACAAACTCTTAAGGAATAGAAGTTGTA
The DNA here is from genome assembly GCF_002878395.1 of Capsicum annuum. Taxonomy (NCBI): domain Eukaryota; kingdom Viridiplantae; phylum Streptophyta; class Magnoliopsida; order Solanales; family Solanaceae; genus Capsicum; species Capsicum annuum. The sequence continues at coordinate 84,001,869 of NC_061121.1, forward strand.
TAAGAAGTTTTCTAGGTGTGAGTTTTGGTGAAATGTCGTGACTTTTATTGGGCATGTTATTTCTAGTGAGGGGATAAAGGTGAATCCATAGAAAGTTAAGGCAGTTAAGAAATATCCAAGACCCATGATTCCAATTAACATTAGGAGCTTCTTCAGTTGACTGGATATTATAGGAGGTTTGTGGAAAGTTTCTCTTCTATTACTGCTCCATTAATGAAGTTAACTCAGAAGAAGGTTAAGTTCTTGTGGTCTGATGCTTGGTAGGGTAGTTTTGAGAAGTTGAAGGATAAATTGACTTTTGTGCTAATTTTGACCCTACTTGAGGGTATTGATGGGTTTGTTGTGTATTGTGATGTATCCTGTGTGGTATTGGGTTGTGTTTTGATGAAACATAGTAAGGTTATGGCCTATGCTTCCAAGCAGTTTGAGATTCATGGTAGGAATTACCAGACTCACGATCTAGAGTTGGCGGCTATTGTTTTTGATTTGAAAATTTAGTTCCTTTATTTATATGGGATTCATATGGATATCTATTTAGATCATAAGATCTTATAGTATGTGTTTATGCATAATAAATTAAATCTCAGGCAGAGGCGGTGGTTTGAACTACGTAAGGATTATGACGTGATCCTTTACTAACATCTACGTGGATGCAAAAAAAGAGTAGTAGTAAAGGATATTCACAGGTTGGCTAATTTTTGAGTTCGTCTCTTGGACTCCGAGGATGGGGGAGTGATTGTTCAAGAAGTGGTTAAATCATATCTTGGTGCTGAGGTGAAAGAAAAAAAGCTTTGGATCCCATATTGATGCAGATTAAGGATGATATGGGTCAGCAAGAGGTTATGGCATTTGACATTGGAGGAGATGACATTTTAAAGTACCAAGAAAGATTGTGTATTCCTAATATTGATAGGCTACGGGAATGGATTTTAATTGAGGATTATGTGTCTAGGTATACAGTTTATCCGAGTTCAACAAAGATTTACCATGGCTTAAAGGAAATTTACTGGTGGAATAATATGAAGAGGGATGTGGAAAGTTTCATGGCTAAGTGTATTGCCTGTTAGCAAGTCAAGATTGAACACTTGAGGCCTGGTGGCATGTCTCAAGAGATAGAGTTATCTATGTGGAAGTGGACGATGATTAATATGGATTTCATCACTAGTCTTCTGTGGTATTAAAATCAGTATAATTCTATTTGGGTTATTGTGGATAGGATGACTAAGTCTGCTCACTTCTTACCTGTGAGAACTAACTACTCAAGAGAGCATTATGCTAAATTGTTCATCCAAGAGATATTCAAGTTTCATGGAGCTCTTGTATCCATTATTTCAAACTGGGGTACGCAGTTTTCTTGTAACTTCTGGCATTCATTTTGGAAAGGTTTAGGTGCTCGAGTGAACCTTAGAACAACTTTCCACCCTCAAATGGATGGATAAGTGGAGTGGACTAATAAGACTCTGAAGGATATGCTAAGGTCTTGTGTGATTGATTTTAAGGGTAGTTGGTTTTATCATTTACCCCTCATTGATTTTGCATACAACAATTATTATTCTAGAATTCAAATGTCTCTTTTTAAGGATCTTTATAGAAGGAGGTGTAGGTCTCCTATTGGTTTGTTTAAGGTTGGTGAGACTAGGTTATATGCTCCTGACTTTGTTCACCAAGCCATGGAGAAGGTAAAAGTGATTAGAGAAAGACTTAAGACTTCTCAAAGTCACCAAAAGTCTTATGCGGATGTGAGGCGGAGGGAATAGAAGTTCGAGGTTAGTGGTTTCTCCTATGAAATGAGTCATGAGATTTGGGAAGAAGGGAAAACTCATTCCCCATTACATTAGTTTGTACCAGATTGTGAGGAGAATTTGAAATGTTTCCTATCAGTTGGATTTGCTTGTGAGTTTAGACTATATTTATTATGTTTGTCATGTGTCTATGCTGAAAAAGTGTATGAGTGATCTTTCTTTGATAGTTCCTATTTACGATGTTGGTGTTTCAGCTTTCTTATCATATGAAAAGGTCTCAATTGAGATATTGGATAGAAAAGTTTGTAGGTTAAGGACCAAGGATATAGCCTTAGTGAAGGTCCTTTGGAGAAATCAAAAGGTGGAAAAAGTTACATGGGAAGCTAAGGAAGATATGAAGGCCAAGTATCCTTTTTGTTCACTACCTTGGATGAAAATGCTTTAGGTATGAGTTTCGTTTCCCTCTTATTTCATTTTGAATTATTCCTGGATTTAGTTGTATTCTCTCAGTTATTGTGCTAAGGGTGCTCTAACTTCTTATTCAGGGACGAATGGTCCTACAGTGTAATGTGACACCCCAAGTACTTGAACTCTAGGCCCTTTAGGTGATAAGCTCTTGAATTGGCAAATTTCTTTAATGGAGTCAAAACTGCCATGACCATAACTCAGGTAACGAATCATTACCACACATAGCGAGTTATGAGGTAGGACTCATCGTCTGGGTAGTGCAGTTTCCCAGGAGTTCTGCTTTGATCATAAATCTTCACTATGACTCATGATGATTGATAACAAGTTTTGATAAGTGACTTGTATTCATAATAGTGAGGTTGCAAGTTTTTGGTCCTCAGGTAATGAGTCCAAGTAATGGTTCATGGTCAGTCGTTACCTGATTTATACCAGCTAGGCCCAAAATTTTTTGTATATTTTAGTTAAGGTTATTTTGGTCTTTTCCTTCATCCACACTATTCCCAGACTTAAAAACACATAATGGCCCTCATTATCTTCAATTAATCAAATCAAAACCATACTCCTCGCCTCTTTAACTCCCAAAGAAAAAACACTAGGGTTTTACAAGGGATTAAACACCTAGGCTCCAATCCTTGATTTTCTTAAATTTCTTTGGCATTACAGCAATGTCTCTCATCCCTAACTTGAACTTTATACTATGGCATATGTTTTGATCATGATTCATGGGATTTAATTTATTGGGTTAAAAATTGGGTTGAGGGCTTTTGGTGATTATCACTTGAATTATATTTCCTATGGCCTACATGTCTTGTGTATACTTAAATTGATGATTCTGGGACTAAATGGGTGCATTATTATGGAATTTGAAATAGGGTACATAGGTTTTCCCAAATTAGTGGATTTTGACTTGGTAATGGCATTACCTTTAACCCATCTACATGATTTTGGTTTTAAATGTGGAATTCGCATGATTTAATTCACTTTTGAAACTATTGCGTTACATTAATGGAAACACGGATAAAAATGGTTTTGAAAGTCTTTGGTGTCCATGGTTTTGGATATTTGAAGGAACTTAGGAGTCAATTGATTAATTACAATAGATTGGCATGATTATATAAGATTGCAAGCATAATTGGTATGATGATACCAAGTGGTGTATGCCTTAAAATAAGAATCCTTGGTTTATGGATGGGAATTTATGCAAAATGGTTTTAGTATGGGCTTAAAGGGGATTGTGTATTTCACCATGAAGGTGGCGGTTTTGGGGGAGGGGGAGACCAATACTAGAAACCAAGTTTGCCAGTATAGGGGTCTACATGATTATGTGCTTGGCTCACACATATTTTTTTGGGATGGATAGAGCCTTTGTATCTTTAACCCTCCTTTGGATTTCGTCAGTTCGTGCAGCTAACACGCATTGAGGCCCTTTAAGCAAGGGGAGCTGAACACATATATCCTGTGGGTTCCCTTAGGACGGATAGATCTACACAGTCCAGGTTAATATTTTATAATCTCATGTTCACGACCCTTTCCCTACCCCGATATCCTATATATATATATATAAATATGTGTGCATGTTGTTTTGATTGGTTTTGTAAATGGCTTTACTTTATGACTTTCCCCGAGTTGCATACCCTTGCTTGTCCCATTGACCGTTCATGGACGCTACATCATTTCATGATGTAGGGTCCTAGGGTATTTCTATTACTCTTGTACAGCGTTAGGTGGTGTAGTGCATTGGTCGAGTTTCTGTAAAGTGGTGATCCTCCATCTTTAGGAAAGCCTTTCCATTTCATTAGGTTCCTTTTCTAATTTTGGGAATTATGAAATCTTTTTTGTCATAGTCAGTGGCATGTCCCAACCTAGTTTGGTATTCTAGTTTAGAGTATTTTGTGGATAAGTATGGGTTGGATGTTTGTTTGATTCATAGAGTTTACATTTGATTGTCTTTCTTTCTTATTACTATTTTGGATTATCTTCTGCGGATTATATTTTTTATGCTCTATAGGACAGACTAAGGGGGTGGTTTTCGGCCCATGGTAGGCTTGAGATATACCTATCACAACTAGGCCCCTGTTCGAGTAATTATAATGATAGCATACTAAAGGCTCTTATTCTCCAATTTTTTTTAATCATTATTGAGGCCAGTAGTGTTTTCTTTCTTTGTTTTGGGTGTTATGTTTGATCCTCCCTTTTCTAAGGAAAAATGGACATTACTATGATCCTTCATCATTTTCCTTCATTTTGTCACCTGTTAACGGTACATTTAGAGATATGTAATATCCTTTATGTCCCAATTATGTCTTCATCACTTTCTGTAGGCTCAAAATCTCAACTCCCCTGTCCCCTTTCTTTAGCTAATGGATGGTTTGAACAAAAAACCTTTATGACTGCTCTTATAGTGATATATTATAGATATGTGACATTACATAAGATGATTAAAATAAAGTCTTCATGATTTTACATTTTGTAATTGAGTTGCAAATTTGTTTCTAAAATGTATGTAGTACTTCCACTTCTCTTCTTGAAATTATGGTGTTAAGAAATAGGAAATAATTTCGTAGTTATGGATTTGCCAAGACATCTATATTATTGTAGACATGTTTGAGTAATTGATTAAATCTTGAAATACATGACACATCCTCATTGTTTATCTTAGAAAATGTGCCTGCTTCTCTCTAAGATAAAAGTAATGAATTTTTCTTTTCTTCTTCATAAATTCATTACAATTATATTCAAATTTTTGTTTGATTCAAAATGTTATTTATTCTTATTTTTTTGCCTTTTTAAATACTCTTACTTGGAGTTCAAATGTTCTTCTTCTCTTGCATTACCTAATGGGCTTGGGAGACTCAAAAATCTTGACCGAGTCAAAGCCTCAAGATCCCTAGAATTATTCAAAATTGTAAAATTCAAATAAAGAAATATGCAGCTAAATTCTATGCTTGGAAGCTAATACTCGGGGATGAAATTGAAAGAAAATTAATACATGGGATTAACCCATTAAAAGTTGGTAGTCCAAGATGTACAATCGTAGGGTTTTTGGCCTAAGTGCCAAAATCCACGTTCTTCCCTTTTGTTGTATTTATCTGTAGTTTCTATCATTTTAATTAACTTAGTTAAATCCCTATGCAAGGTAACATAATTTAACTTTTTTTGAGTTAAAAAACCCACAAAAGTTATTTGTCTCCGTAAGACAGAAATGGTGACTCTGCTGGGGAGTTCAATTAGGTTCTAACCAAATATTTGAACGAATTTATAATATCTAAACTTTTTATTTGCTTAAATGTTTAAATTTTTGCAAATTGTAAACTGTTCCATTTCATGATTTACTTCTTTATTTGATATTTAAATTGTTGAGGATTTTTCAATTTTCATAGCCCCTATTGATCAATTCCAAATGAAATTATTGTAAGTATAGTAGTTTGTTGATACGGCTGCATTTTATGGCTGTTTGTATTTGATAATCCAAGTTGTCCACTTGAAATCCCGATCACAGCCCACTCTAGATACCTAGAATAGAGCAAAATCAAAATTCTTTTTGGCATGATCTTATGATGACCCAAGACCTAATAGTGTATTGGCTCCATTAGAAAAATATACCATATGTGTATTCACCACATGTCAATCACAGATGAATCATACTTATGTGTTACAGGGGTACGTGCCAATTAATCTAATCCATTATCATTTGGGTTTATGGAAAGACTTAACTTATTTGCTTTTTGTGAAGGAATGGTTCAACCTGTTCCTATTTAAAGATTTAAAATAGTTACCAAGCCAAATGATTTCCATAAAGTTAGTGGAACTACACGAGTTTGAAATATAAAAGGATTATTAAGAGGCATATCGGTCATCTACCTTCACTTCTAAATATCGATGTTTGGTCTGATATGATTCATGTATTATAGAGTTTTGGGATGATGACAACATAGTATTTCACTTTGGTGGAGTTGAATTACCCGTACTGTAGAAGAAGTGGTAACTTACTATACAAGCATCAACATGTGCAACAAAAGGAAGAGTGCAGCTGACAATGATGTTTTAGTCCCAGCCGTATGGAACCGTCAAAAGATCAAGGATACCTTTTTGATCAAAGACGATACCTTGTTAGGGAAGCTTGATAAACCAAATATCCCTTTTCATGAGTTGTACTACAAGTTTGGGAGATTCAATTACTTTTAAAAATTTAGGCATGAACTTCCATTTGAGTCAAAATGGAAGGATAAAAGGGAATTTGCTTTTGTGGTGAGCCTACTTGGAACTATGGTATTTCCACAAAGAAAAATGGTACTATTCATATGATAATCATTATGGTAACACTTGACCTCTTCTATGGGGTGGAAACGACACTTCTAAGTTATTCTACAATTTAACTCCTATGATCATCACTGAAATATATCGAGCTTTAGGAAATTGTAAAATGGAACCCATTTTTTCCAATGATGAGATCTTATTTTGCAATGGTGGATGATGAAACCTTTGCTGAAAGAATCATGGAGTGGAGAAAATGGATCACCTAACAAGGGTGGATCTTTTATCATCTCATAGCATTTGGTTGTCTCTAAAATCATTTACAAGGGAAAAAATTCTAGTATTTTGGTTAAATTCATTTGGGAAATTGGAAGATAACAATGTTCGATGGTCAATCAAGTACCTTAATTTAGGGGAATACACTATTCAAGGAAATGATTTACCTTTTTAGTACTTGCAGGTCCTTATAAGGACTCATCCTTATATTCCCATTAGAGTTCTCACACAGTTCGGAATCAAGTAGAAAGCACCATAAACTGAGCCCATGGCTATATTCATCACTGAGTATAGAGAAGGCGATACACCACTCAAGGACTTTATTATTTATAAGTGGAAGGAAAGAAAGACTAGAGAAATCTCTTTGCTTTATTGAGTTTGAACCCAAGGTTAGTGATACTTAAAAAGAATGGTTGAAGAAGAACTTTGCAAGAACATTAGCATCCGGTTCGAGTGTGCCCACACAAATTGGTGATGTAGAATTAGAGGATCAAATTCAGATTCACAAGCTTTAAGAAAGGTTTCAAAAAAGTCAAACTGTGCATCAACAACAACATATCGAGGATGCTTTAACCATAAATCAATTGAGGGAAGAATTCGAGCCAGGTAAGAGGTAGATGATGCTAAATGGTGTTTGATTGATTTAGATAATTGTATGGTATCCCAAATTGATAGTATAGAAAGAATAACCTATAAGAGCAAAGTGAAATTATGTGGAAGTCACTTGATCTCCAACCAATATCGTATATGGAATGAGGTGGACAAATCCTGGAAGGAGAAAACTGATGAGGGATCATCTAGATACCAGTGTTATCCATTATTATCCCCTGCGTGGGACTATTTTTTTTGCATTTTATTTCCCCAAATATTGTATCACTCAATGATAACTTCTATGCATTTGTGCTATTCTTTATATTTATGACAATGATTACTGGGGACCAAAATACTATAAGTCTCCCAAGTCCCTCACGAAAGTCTGCAATCATCCTTTTAAATTCCTAAAGTTATTCATACCATTTCAAAAAGGTTGACTATGGACTTAGAAGAAGATATTGTAGGAAGGATTGAAAAGACAAATAGGACAATCACTTATGCCATAAGGCGATTATTGGAGCTAGATCAAACGAATGAGATGCTAAAGGTGGAAAATAATAAAGTAGTTATGAAGCTTGTTGTGACCAAAACCAGGATTTCCAAAGTGAATTTATGGATAGCACAAGAAGAGGATATTTCTGATGTGCCATGGTCTCATGAAACATTTGATGCTTAAAATCAGAAATTATGCAAGTACTTTGGTCCTTTTTGTTAGATGTGATGTGTATTTATGTTGGTTTTAAAGGAAAATAGGTTTTGGAGCAGAAGATAAGAAAAAGATGATGAAGTATAGCTGAAAAGCTACTTACAAACCCATCTACGGGTTGTAAGTGGTACTTATGTTTCCCATAGTTTAGGTCGTAAGTATCAGAGAAAGAGTTCTAAAAGTTGATTTTTTTCTGGATGATGCTAAACGGTGTTTGATCGATTTAGATGATTACATTGGTATCCCAAAATGATAGCATAGAAAGAATAACCTACAAGACCAAAGTGAAATTATGTGGAAGTCACTTGATCTCCAACCAATATCGCTTATGGAATGAGGTGGAAAAATCCAAGAAGGAGAAGACTGATGAGGGATCATCTGGATACCAGTGTTATCCATTATTATCACCGATGCAAGAATATTTTTTTTTGCATTTTATTTCCCCAAATATTGTATACCTCATTGATACCTTCTATGCATTTGTGCTGTTCTTTATATTTATGACAATGATTATTGGGGACCATAATAGTCTAAGTCTCCCAAGTCCCTCACGAAAGTCTGCAACCATTCTTTCAAATTCCTACAGTTATTCGTACCATTTCAAGAAGGTTTACTATGGACGTAGAAGAAGCCATTGTAGGAAAGATTGAAAAGACAAATAGGACAATCACTTAAGCCATAAGGCGATTATTGGAGCTAGATCAAACGAATGAGATGCTAAAGGTGGAAAATAATAAAGTATTTATGAAGCTTTTTGTAAACAAAAGAAGGATTTCCAAAGTGAATTTATGAATTGCACAAAAAGAGGATGTTGCTGATGTACCATGGTTTCATGGAACTTTTGATGCTTAAAATCAAAAATTATACAAGTACTTTGGTCCTTTTTGTTAGATGTGATGTGTATTTATGTTGGTTTTAAAGAAAAATAAGTTTTGGAGCTGAAGATGAGAAAAATATGATGAAGTATAGCTGAAAAGCTACTTACAAACCCATCTACGAGTTGTATGTGGTACTTATGTTTCCCATAGTTTAGGTCATAAGTATCAGAGAAAGAATTCTAAAAGTTGATTTTTGTTCTGGGACATACAAATTCATACTTACGGGACATAAGTGCTACCCACGGCCCTTGTAGATACCTCTCATAAGTAGGTATCTAATGCCTAGAGTTTCCTATGATTCCTACAAACCCACCTAGGGCCCGTAGGTAGTACATACGACCCAAAAATGGGGTCATAGGTAGCTGCTGACCTTATTTTCCTATTTAGTTTTGGTTATAATTTTTAGGTTTTGTTATGGAACTATAAATACACTACTGATTTTTATATTATTGTATTACACTTTTTACATATTTATAACTTTACATTGTGTTTTGAGATACACTTTTGATCATGAAATTCTTGTTCTTGACTTTTACTATTTGAAATTAATTTGAGATTCTGGTTTTCATTCTTAATTTACTATGATATTATTCATATGCTTTCTATTATTAATTTTTTGGGTGTTCTTGGAAATATGAGCGACTAAACCTCTTAACTAGGGTTGTGTGAACTCTAATGTAATAATGTAGAGGAAGGACAAAGTCTTTCTTGATTGATGTTCTTACATATATTGTGATTTTCTTTGTATTAATTGCTTTTTTAGCATTTGTAGATGCTAAGAACCCGCCGGTATTTGACACTAACTTGATAGAGTTGTTTAGATTAAGAAAAAAGGATCACAACAATAAGTTGAAGCAGTCAATCTTTATCTAATTAATTTGACACCAAGAGGAGATAGTTCATCTAGGATCCAAGACAAGGGTAAGTAATGCAACACTCTTATACCAAAAGGAGATGAGAAAATTTACTAAAAGGTGTTGATAGATGATTGGCAATACATAACTTGTTAGATCCTGCATGAAATACACTAAGATAGTTTGACAAGAATAATAAGTCTGTGAAGTTATGAAGTTAGGGGGAACCCAATCCTAGTGTTCATCTCATAACTATTTCAATCTAAAGTGTTCAAGCATTGTTACTAGGTCTATTGTTCTTACGAAATTCCCCCATTTACTTTCTGCACTTTTTGACTACATCAAAAAGTTCTTGAATTTTTTTCCTATTTCCTGACGGGGTTGGACCCCAACCTTTTTTGGGTTCTATATTTGATAGTGACCACGTTGTACTTTTTAGGAGGTGTAATTTGGGCAACATTAAATTTTGGTATTGTTGCCGGGGAATACAATTATGGATTAACTGATTGAGGTTATTGAAGTTTTTGGTTTTTAGTTTTCTATTATTTTTTAGGCGTACATCCGTGTATTCCCAGTACTCGGAGTTAAGGCAATCCCTTGATCCCACTTTATCTTGTGTTTGAGAAGACTTTATGACAGACTCATAAGATAGAATAGCATGAGTATGGAGTTTGTCATGATAGGGTTCAAGATAACCCAAATCCCTTCAATCTTCCACCTCTGTATGGTGCTCAAGAATGAGTCACACAAACCACTACTTGGTTATTAGCTGGCGAGAAGATGAGTTTGGAAGCTGCCGTCGTGCAGCTTAAGAGAAAAGAGTGTGATAGAAAAAAGTGTCGAGTAGAACTTGACAAAGCTAGTGTTAAAAGGGATAGAGTTTAACCACACATATCTTATCCATATTTATCAATCTTTAATGATCCTGAAGAAAACTTGGATATGTTGAGTGCATTTAGACAGGAGCATCATTCCCAGTAGGTGAAGTTTGACATTATGAGTGGAATGATTTAGTTTTTAATCTAAAATGTGAGTTATCTAGTTTACTAATGGATAACCCAAATTGCACATCATGAATTTCATAAGATTTACACTTCATAAAATTTGCCTGGGGTGAGTCAGGAAACTTTAAGACTTGGGTTATTACCACTCTCATATAGGCAAAGCAATGTTATGGTTAATAGAACTACCTTGTGGGTCCATTACCTCTTGGAATGAGATACAAACATAATTCTTGGATAGATTTTCCTGCCTTCTAGAATGCTACAGTTAAAGGATAAGATTTATAATTTTGGGTTATTGCATTTAAAGGAAATATATGAGACATGGTTGAGGTTAAAAAAAAAGTTAATCACTGTTCTCAATCATAGAATTTCAAGGAGAAATTCTCTCGAGATATTCTATAGATTCCTGAATTCAAACACCAAAGTTGTTACTAATACTATCACTGGTAGGGATTTTATAAGCTTACACTGGAAGCTTGCTGAGAAAATCTTATTAGACAAAGTCTCTAAAACCAATCAAAGGTGGCATACTTAGGAGGTAGAAAGAGAATCTGGTACTTATGCTTTTGGTGCGTCTACTGAGAAGAGTGCCCTAGATGATACAGTGGCTAAAGAGATAGCATGGTTAAGGACAGAGATTGGTTACTTACTAAGTAGTTTACAACTATAAATACAGAAAAGGTAAATACAGTGCTCATGTGAGGTAATTCTATTAGAAATGACGAGTATGACTCTGGGGAGGAATGTAAGTATTTAGATCGAGAGATAATGGGTTTTCCAGCCAAGGGACAAATATCCAATCAGGACACTTAGATCTTAAGGCAAGGGAATCAATGCCTGAATTATTATGGGGATAGGTACATGGATAGGAGCAGAGAGAGGGATGATGATCGGAGGAGAAAATATGATTATAAGGAGAAAAGTTCTGTGTATGCCCCACCGAGAAACTATGATGCTAACTTTAATATGGAAGAATTGCTAGCTAAGTTTGTGAAGGGTTAAAAGAGCACAGAGAATTGCTTTACTGAGATTAAGATAGATATTTTTAGATTGATCCAAAAAGTAGAATCACATGCTATCGCGATTAAGAAGCTAGATCAGTAGTTTGGTTTGATTTTGGATATTTTGAATCTCGATAAATCGAGCAATCTTTGAGCAACACCATTCAAAATCCAAAAAATAATAGCCACTGCCTAGCCATCACTACTCGGAGTGGTAAGGTTACCATGAATCCCCCTATGCTGGTAGTTTATGAGGTAAGAGATGATACTATTAATCTTGATGATGCACCCGCAATGAAAATTAGGAAGTTGGTGACTAATGGTGAGATATTATAAAAATTAATCGGTGAAGAAAAATGAGTTGAGAATGATAAGGGAAACGGTAAAGAGGTCGAACAAGTCTTGAAGTCTATTCCACTACTTCTCTTACCTCTTCATCAAAGGTTGAAACAAAAAAAGGAAGAAGGAAAGTATAAGAAGCATATTACTATGCCAAATGAGTTGAGTCACCTCCTTCTTCTTAAAGCTTTTAAGTAGATACTTGGCTATACAAAGTTTATGAAGGATTTGGTGTCAAAGAAGCGAACTGTCTGTCATTAGGATGTAGATATCTTGAATCATTGTAGTGCAATTACATTTCTCTTGTACAAAAAAAGATAATCTTGGAGCTTTCACTATTCTTTGTACTATTGGGACATCTAGGTTTGACTGGGTTTTATGCAACTTGGGTATAAGTAATAACTTGATGCCACTGGCAGTGTTAAAAAAATTAGGCTTGAGAACTTTTTAACCCATGAAAATAACTTGACGCCACTGACAAATTGTAAAGTTAAGAAACTTGTGGGCATATCATATGATGTTTTGGTCAAAGTGGACAACTTTATCTTTTTGGCTAACTTTATTGTATTGGATTGTGAGGTTGATTTTGAGATGTCCATAATCTTGGGGAGACTATTTTTAGCCATAGGTAGAGCATTCGTAGATATGGAAAGAGGAGATCTTAAGTTCAAGCTGACTAATAAGGAAGTCACATTTAATGTGCACATAACTATGAAGTAATTGACTTACATGAGGGTGGTTGTTGTAATAAATAATGTTGATGACCATAGAGGATAAACCTATTTCTACCTTTATGAAGTCTGAGTAATCAAGGTCCCTACATTGTTCCGCGATATTAAATCAAGCGATGCTTGAGAGGCAATCAAGGTATTTTTTTTACTTTTGCATTTGTAATAATTCAGGCACTACTTGGGAGGCAATCAAGGTGTTTTTGTATTTTTACATTTATGATAGTTTGTGTTGTTGGTTATCGACATCAGATCTATGCATGTAAGCTGCCACAGACTTGTTCCTAACTCTCTTGCTTTGTAGTGGCCTGATCAATTGGGGACAATGTATGCTTATTTGATGGTGGTAGTGCTACTTGTGGGTCTAGATGTCCTCTTGGGGTTCTTGTTGTGGTGCCTCTTTTCCTCAGAGTATGTTCTTGGTAGATCCAACATGTTTAGGTTGTGTTGTTATATGTGTTATGTTTTATTTGAGTTTAATTAGGAGAAAAATAAGGAATCCAATAGCAGTTGACATGTTTTGTTTGTTCCTAAGTGTTTTGACTTGAATTACACCCATATAAAACATTTTGTGAATTGTGTGATGTAAATAGTTGTATGACCATTGTGTGAATCTTGTCATGGCATTAAGATTAGGGAAAAATAATCATAAAATACCATTGCATAAACTGGATAGGTAGTAGTTGGTTTTATAACCATGTACTATGTGTGTGACTTACTTTGTTCCCTGTGTACATTTAATCTAGAATTTACCTAGTTAGTCTTGCCTAGGTTGTAGGATAGTTGGTTAGGACATGATCATATGTCATTTTTTACTTAGTCCACTCCTAGCCTAAATAACCGTCCAAAAATGAATAAGCAACCCTTGATCCCTGATGTGATCCTACATTGACATATTTTCTTATTTTTATTTTTACACCTTCTCAATTGATTACAATGAACTTGTATTCACCCTGGTCCCTTGTAACGCCCCGAGGGTATACCCTGGACACCACACGGTGCTTACGACCACGAAGGACCACAAGCTAACCCATGACTGATATCTGCTGTAAGCACTGAATAGTAATACTGAAATAAATGAGGAAAATAGGCTGAAATGTCATAAGGTTATAAATCTAAAATACTGATAAACTTAACATCTGTCAAAAACATTTGAAAACTAAAATACTGTCTGAACTAGTCTAGTCTGAAAGCATCTAACTGAATTTTCTGAATATGGAGTTGATGGGACAAACCCCCAACTAACTCTGACTACTGATCTACTGATAAACTGAAATACTAAAATAAAGTATGTCCTCAATAGATAAGGACTCACTACTAAATTTGCAACTGTTGACTGGATTTGTCTAAGCGTGGTTAGGAACCTGAGCGTCCGAACTTATGATATGAGATATCATAGAGCAAAGAAAGAGTATGCGTCAGTACGTGGAATGTACTGGTATGCTGGATGAGGTAAGGCTGAATGCAAGGGTTCATATGCATGAACAGTAACTGACTGAATTATATAGAGTAACTGAATGTAAGAGTACGTGAGTAAATGATACTATTAAAATCATTGAGTATGAAATACCGTGGATATACATAAATATATCTGTATCTGAGCTATTCTAAAGCTAAGTACAAAGTTCCAATAACTGAGTAACTGATATCTAGAGTTACTGATAACTAATTTACCAATACTGATTTACTGTGTATGACAGTCCCGATTCTATGAAACTGAACTGAATTCTAAACTGAAGACTGAAACTAAAACTATGGGATGTAATCGTCTAATCGACATGCCACAAATAAGATAAGATAACTGAATTGGGGTCCAATCTATAACCCTAATTGGAAGGGTGCTAATACCATGGCATGGGTACTAACATCTATAGTGGAGTCAGTCTTATCTAACAGGTGACCCCTGATATCATTCCTAAACTAGCGGGTGATCCCTGAGTGTGTCAGTCCTATCTAACGGGTGATATCTCATAGCCTACGCTGGCTATGTAGTTTTGGAACTTAGGGATTATTTCTACGGACCTATTCCTAATGGGTAAGCCCCCATCCCTAGGCTCACTCGGTGCAGAATCCTACTACCAACTGAAAGACACAGAACTAATCATACTTAACTAGGCTGGACTGATATTGAGTTTACTGAGTTTTCCTGAGTTTTGTAACTAACTGAGTTCTACTAAGTTCTATAACTGACTGAGAGTACCAGTGATCGTGGCATGAATGATATTATTCTATCATTGACAATGTATCTAGGTTAACAACTAAATTATCGGGCATTAAATACCCCCAGGACTTGATAGCATGAAAAGTAAAGCATCACATGAACTTGCAAAGCATAATAGTGTACACATGTTGATATTTCATCTATAGAGACATTTTATCAAACACTTGTAGGGCATAAGCTCTTACATATACTAACATGTCATGATTTCATCACTTTATTCACATGGAAATTCTATCAACCACTTAGGGAGCACAACTTCAAGTACATAATCATGGATAACATATAAACATGGCAACTACAGTGCCCAAACTTACAATTTCATGGGTTTAGCATGCAGTTCATGTAATTCCCCATAAAATACTAATCTAATTTCATGAATCTTCTAATAATCATCGATTAAACCCAATTAACATCATTGACACATAATCACTTTGTAAATTGAGCAAAAAAATATCAAATCCCCTCTCAACTTGTCACCAAAACTTATTTTAGACCCTAAACTATTCAAATAATTATTTACCCCCTTAACAACTTTCAAGTTAATTTCAACTTCAAAATTAAAATCCCACTCTCACAATGGAGAGTGCACTATACACACACCATGTCATTGCCAAATCAGCGCCACATCAATGCTATGTCATTGCTATGTAAGAAATTAGGATTAAAAAAAAATATCCCCCCCCACACTATTTTTATATATATTTTTTAAAAACTAATATATATATATATAAATATATATATATATATATATATATATATATATGTATATATATATATATATATCCCCTTTCTTTCTTCTTCACAACCTCTTCCCCCTCCTCCACACCCATATACATCTACAGATCAAATTCAGCCATACCTACATCAAGAAAACCAATCAAAATCCAATCTTGAACACTCCAACGATCACCCAAAACAACAAAACAAATCAATACCCAAAAAAACAAAATGAAATTTAGAATCTAACTGGAAAACACATAACAAAACATAACCAAATCAAGTAAAAACGAACTAAAAAATAAAAACAATATAATAGTTAGTGGAAACCCATTTTATTAACTGTTTATAGTTGAAAATTGATAGAAATGATCAAAAATTAAGTGGTGGGGATCGTCCATTTGTGTTGGAAATGGGAAAGAGACAAGCCTATGAACTGAAAAAAAGTTTAAGTTTAGAAAGTAGAAGAAGAAGGGAGTGACAAAGACTAACGCCATATGTGGTGCTTTGCATAATGGCTTTTATGTATTCTTTGAGTTTAATTTGTTGATTCTTGATCTTTATATTAAAGTTTATTTGATGTATAATTTGTGTATTATTTATTATTATGTATTTGATTGAAGATTTTTTATGCTTCATGATTGAAGACATAGGGGTGGTGCGGGTGAGGAAGAAGAAGGAATGGGGTGGTGGGGTGTGAGGAAGAATCAGAAAAAATAATGGTTAAAATTTTTAAAGTGGGCCCCACTTAATTTTTTTATACTTTTTTATTATCAAAATACGCTTGACTTTTTTTTTGCCATGTCAGCCGTTAAAGGAGCAAAATAATACACTTTAAAGTTAATTGGGGGGGGGGGTTTAAATAATTAGAAGTTAACTTTAACGGTTAAAGTAAGTTTTGCTGACAAGTTGAGGGGGTAAAACATGTCTTTTCTCTTTTAAATTCAAGAGTTTATCAAGATAATCGTATATTCATCACACATGCTATTCAAGTTCATGAAGGTTTGTAATTTAATCATAGACTAAGACCCCACAATAACACGAACTCAATTCAATTCAAACATGGAAGTTCATAATCCAATAATCATGTAATTTGAAAAAAGATTCGTGGACTCTATGGGTGAAAGGAACCCATAAATGAACACCTAACATACCTTAGAAGATTCTTTCTTGAAGATTCTTGGAGGATTTCTTGAGGATTGACCTTGATTTCTTGAACTCGAATTTTTTCTCTTTGAGAGAGAATGTTTTAAATATTGAGAAAAATGAGTGAATAATGATATAATAGGGTATTTAGGTCATAATTTCGTGTTTAAGGCTGATCTGAATAATAAAAAAGACCTTATTACCCCTGGAACATTTTTAGTTTTCATTACTGAAAACCCAATTTTGGGCCCTAGCGCAACGCACCGCTATCGTGCCAAGCCACTAGAAAATGACAATTGGGAATATGGCTGGTGGCGCGATGCGGTGGAATCGCGTTGCAATACTGGATGGGACCTGGAAGCTCGACGCGATGTGGTACAATCGTGTTGGCTCACTGGAAATTGGCAAATGTGAAAATGAGCTTTGGCGCGATGCGCTGGTATTGCCGTAACTCATTGGAAACTAAAAATTGCCATTTTCTCTTACTCCATGATGCGCTACTAGCCTAAATTTTAGTGTTTAACGACTGAAACTTAAAATAGCTATAACTTCTTACCCGATTATCGAATTCAGGAAAATTTTATATTGTTGGAAAGCTAATTCAATTCTCTATGTAATGGAAGGCTATAAACCAAAAATTAATAACCATATTAAAATTTTTATATTGGATAACTAATGAACTGAGAGTTAATTTAAGCTAGGGAAATATGGGGTACTACAATATCTCACCCTTGGGAACATTCATCGTCAAATGAGACTCATTAAGTTGAGGAACACTAGTAGACTGAATTTACACACTGAACATAAACACTAAAACATGACTACATGGCTGAACTATTAACAAGCTGAGTTCTTATACTATGCAAGCATATATGATGCATGGAATACATAGCTGAACTGATTCATAAATGCATGACTGAATAAGCAACGGTAAAGGATACTAAGTTTATAAATGTAACTAGATCATGGAACTGAGTAAATCTAGGGAAGACTGTCACCTTGAGCTAAAAATACTAATGATCCTGAGATCACTTACTGAATATGTATGAACGAGAACATGAGATCATGACTGAGTCAGAATCATGATATATGAACTGAATATCATAAACTGAACTAATTTATTTAATACATGTCATATGGATGATATTTGGAATGAGAATATCAACTAATAAGTATCCATTACTCCAAACTGGTTTCGTTACGTGAAGAGAAACTGAAAGGTTTAGGAAATAAACGATCGGGGTTATAGTGCATCTCCCCTTTGGGATGTCATTTCCCTTGAATAATGCTGACTTGGCTGAGATACTAAGGAAAAGCTGAGATGATGCACGGGGCACCTATGAATTGAATCGTGACTGAATATCTGGGATCTAAAACTGAGGCATGATGCATGAACAGGGCTAAATTCGTAACTACTAGGATGCTCTATCTTGTAATGGGTATATTTGGGAGACTTCGGATTGGGTGACTGGACAGAAAAATAGGAAACCATATGAACTTGTCCACTTGACTGCTAAACTTAATTCTTGGCTTTATGACTAACTCATACTAAATACTTATATTCAACTAGAAAATTTATTTACACTTTCTATTAGGTTCTACTAACTTTAGGGAATAAGGAAATCTTAGCATGGTCTGAATAAGACATCTGAATAAGAAATCACAACATGGCTAAAATACTGTGATATAGGTACGAATAACTCTATCTACTGAGGTATGATCTGGACTGAATTCTCCTGCTATGTTCAAGCCTACTCAAATCTCCAAAATACATTTAGCCACTTACAGATAAACATGACATTCAATCCTATCTTCGTAACTACAGTCTCATGTAAAAGTAGTATACAACAATCTTTTCTTAATACGAAGCATCTACTCTCTCCCTTTTAAGAAACTTCTCATCACTACATCATTTCATAAGGAGATTTCACTAAAGGTTAAAACATAAGGACCTGAAGCATGAATGGACACTATACTTAACTTGGCACTTAACTGAGGCCTGAGGAGTAGAACATCAATATCCTAGACTTTATCAAGAGATCTAAACTAAGGATATACATGACAGAATCTGAATTTAGCTGATCATTAGGAGTATAGTATAAGTCAAGGAAACTGAGTTAAGGCATGAGTACATGAGTCATGAGCTATATGACCTGAGTTTGGAATTTCTGTATTCAGGAAACGTGATTCATAACATTGAGTGAATTAGAACTTCTCATACTAGGAACTATAAGCATACATGATTTTTGATAACGTGCATGAATAGGATCTATGATCATATAATTGATATGTACTGTATAAGTAAATATTGTGATAGCTGAAGTGCAATACTTTGCACTGAGGTAAGGATGGGTTGGTCGTCAACCTCTCCCACTACTTTTTTACACATATTGATATTTCTACTAAAATATGAAGGCCCGAATTTCTAAGATATCATAATTGGATAGTTTCTGTATACCTACCAACCTATGATTGACTGACCCACTGGGGTGGAGTCTAAGAAAGGTTCTATTAATATTTCTGATCTAACTTTGAAATTAACTTCTATGTAAGGAATTATAAAAGACAGAGAAACTCCTAGATCTAATAAGACATAACATGTAAATGAAAGATCCATAATGTACCAGTAACCATGTTAGGAAAACTTTCCTGATCTTGTCTTGACTGAAGTACATAAAGCCTGTGTGGGCGTTGCCCACTCGCGGCACTGGAAGTAGCACCTTTCTGATTTGGGCGACCGAACTGAGCTGAAGGATATTTGTACTGACCCTATTGGCGTAAATCTTTTCCCCTCTGAGCCACAAATCTACACTTCTACATCAAGTGGCTGGCTATTACATCCAAAACATACATCATTGCTAGCTCTAAATGCACCTTGCTTATGTCTACCATATTTTTTGTAAAGTAGATGGGTACGACCACTGCTCACACTACCCTGGGTTTTAGAGCTTGGCGCCCCATCATGACTACTATTCTTGAACTTTGGTACTAGTGCACTAGCTGAGGATGAGCTAGAACTAAAGATTTTGGATGAAACTAGGAATAATTACCGCCCTCTAACTTAGACTGACTAAAATTGAAACTATCTATTCTAGCTCTCTTGTTGTCTCTCTCCTTCTTATTAATATTCTACTCCTCAATATGTTGAGCATGGACCATAAGCCTAGAGATGTCCATCTCCTTAATCAACATCACAGTTTTGCACTCCTTAACCACACTATCTAACACCCTAGACACAAACTTGCTCATTTTTGACCTATTATCTGCTACTACATGAGGAGCATACCTGGATAACTGATTAAACTTAAGGGAATACTCTTTCACACTCATATTAACATGCCAAAAATTGATGAACTCTAACACCTTGGCTTCTCTCAAGTATAAGGAAAAGAATCTATCTAGAAAAGTAGTAGCAAACTGTAATACCCCAAATTTTTCTTAAGCCTAATTTCATCTTTATAAGATTGAGGAATGACTTCCAAAGTGAGTAATGTTTAAATCATATAGAATTTTCCTAATTTTGACATTTTTCATGTGAGAAATTGAATTATCTTTCCAACGATATAAGATATGCCCAAATTAGCTAACCGGGAAAGAAGTTATGGCTAATTGAAGTTTCAATCGTAGAACACCATCATTTTAGAGTTTGGCACATTGTGGAGAGGGTGTATTTAACAATTGTCAAATTCTATAGGAACTGTGCAATTGTGAAGCATCCCATTGAAGTTCCAGGTCCCAACTAGTGGGAAAATGAGATGGCTCTGTGTCTCGGTGACTCTTAGATTCCTATTTGTTAATTTCAAGTGAGCCACCGCGTAATGGCGCATCGTGGTGGCCCATAAAGTTGAGTTTCTAGTTTAATTTTTCTAGCTTCGTACAAAAGTTAAAAAGGACATTTTGGACTTTTTTCAAGCCTCTTAAACTGTACAAACATCAGAATTAAGGTCACTACAAGAATAATATGATATTTTTCTAAAGATTTTGCTCAAGCAAAAAACCCTAAGCATCCAAATCCTCTTTCAAGAATCTCAAGGGTTCACCATAGATTTGTTAAATTGAGTCAAGATTAAAGTTTCCCAAGTCAAAGACTTTAAAAACCCTCATTCAAGAGTACGAATAGAGTCTCAAAAGCTACAGTTCATCCAAATCTTCTAATTCAAGGTACGTGGCATTTTCAACAAGGACAATCCTTTCGTCCTTGTACCCAAAAGTATATTTTTATGCAAATTTCTTATGTTTTGGGATTAGGTTTATGCCCAAAGTATCTTATTGATGGTTTTGAGTATGATATGATTGAATTAAGAAATTCCATGTTTGTTGTGAGTTAAAGATTGCTCTTTTTCTGATTTTGAATGCCATGAGTACGTTATGTGATATTGATTTCAGATTTTCAAGTGATTTAAGCATGATATTATGACTATTATGTTGATATTGATGAGATATTTTCAAGAAAACCTATTGAGCATAATGAATTACTATAAGTTTACCTGAGTTTGAAAAATGGGTCATTAGCCCCTATTTTGAGTATTTATATTTCAAGAATTTGTGCTTTTAAGCACCCTGAGATTAGCATATTTTCAGTTGTATAAACATTACATGATCATTGATCCTCGTATGAGTTTTGAAATCCACTTCATAGAATTATTTATATAATGATGGAGTGCATAACTGGTTTCCTAATAAAACCTTATGCGAGTTTTAATGTGGATTTCCATAAGATGACCGTAGCTAATAAAAGGGAGTAGTATTTAGCACTGAGTTGGATAAGTTACTAAAGTTTTATAGCCCAAAACAACATGCCACCTTAGGATTGAGACTTTTAGGCCTAAGGTTGAGATAGTGATCACTGAGTTAAGGTTATACTCCCAAGTAAGAGTATGACGCCTCTCCCCAACGTAAGGTTTCTTACTTAGGAGGACAAGACTTTGGACTCCATATAGCTCGCATGGTTTATGCCGGTTAAGAGAACCTTCCTAAAGTTTTGAAATAATTGCCTTCAAATAAAAAATAAAGTATTTCCCTTGCAATACAGTTTTAAAAGAGAATTTCCCTAAAGCCTTAAGATGAGTTATTTTTTCTACTGGTAAAGAAAAGCTCTTAAAAGTATTTCCTTAAAGGTTTTAGAAACTAAGTGTAAAGGCTTACAACTTAATCAGATATTACTTTACTTGAGATTTTAGTTACATAGTTACAGTTTTAGATTTCAGACACAAAGGTGAGCTTTTTTTCACTTAGCCTATATGATTTAAGAATGGAAATAGAGATTTTAGAACTAAGGCTAATGACTCATGAGATTTATACTACATACTTTACTATTCATGATTTATATGCTAAGATTTTAGATTTACTCAGCTATGTGAGTCATTTACATCTAGCATGCATAATTGTATAAACTATGATGATATTGAGATATCATTTACTTATGCATTCACCCCTATATATTCAGTACATCCTTAAAGTACTAATTAACATATAATTCTATGTGCTACATTGTCTTATAATGTAGGTACAAGTTCTAGTATGCACATTTAGACTCAGACAGTTGCAGATTCTAACCAGCAAAATGATGAGTCCTCCTTCATTGGGGACTTCAATTAGATTTATTTATGTCCTTTACTTTTTTATTCCTATGTACTAATTAGTGGTAGCTGGGGTCGCATCCTAACTATCTATAGTCAGTATTAGTAGAGGTTTCATATACAGTCAATAAAGTTAATGTATTTAATTTTAGTTTTTCTTTGTAAAAGTAGAGTTGTAATCATGTGAATTCAATTTTGTATTGATCAGATTCTGAAAAGAGTTATCTTCCATAAATTTTGTGCAAATTTATGCATTTTATTCAGTTGCTTATGAGTTATTCTAGTAGAAGTGTTATCTTGGAGTCACTTGTGACCCTAAGCACCATGCGACATCTTCGAACCCATTTTTGGGGCGTTACATACTTGGTATCAGAGCACAGAGTTCAAGTGTCCTAGGGTGTCTCTAGTAGAACTTTGCGGAATGGTACGAAGACGACTGTACTTTTCTTCAAGAGGCTACAAGGCATTTAGAAAATGTCTCCCTTCTTTTAAGTCGCAGATCATGCTATAGAAAGGTTCTTTATGAAACTTATTCATATTCTCATATTACTCTATTCAGGCTATCTCCGCCTTGTTTTTAAGATATCAGAGACAGTCAAGCTTAAATCTTTATAGATAGTATGTTGTCAGACAGTCTCTACAGATAGTTATCAGATTGTATGAGAGCTAGAAAGTATCCCGCCAGTGCTTTTGAGTTTCAAAGATTAAAGTGTTTTATTTATGTTCATAAAAGTCGTGCACTTATCCTAAGTCACAGGTGCTTTTAGATTCCTCCTGAAATCCATAATGTAAATTTATACTTCCCTATCCTTGTATTATTCTTGAGATAGCATGATCAGCAAGTTCCAGTTCCTCCCTTGATAATGTTCTCAGACTTGCTAGCAAGGAGTTTCAGAAGTCTTTCAAAGCGGCTTGAGAAGGGCCTTCTAGTGTATTATAAGCCCCTCAAGTTTAAAGTTATGCCCTCATTCTTATGAGTCATTCAGTTAAGACAGAGTAAGATGTGTATTTTTAGATCATTGAATATTATGTGTCAAGTTTCTATCTCTTGTAATCTTATTATCATTGTGTTGTCAAAAATCAAAGTCTAGTGAAGTCACGTGAGGCCTAATTCGATTCACTAGCAACTTATTTTTCACCTTGCTGTTCTTGTGTTGATTGGAAATGGGGGTTTAGAGGTGTATTGACAAAAAGGGTGGTAAGTGCAATTTATTGAATATATGTATAGCCAAATCTTTTTGCATATGATTGAGTTAGTAATGAAGTGATATGTCCTTGGGTTTTAGTTTAGTAGAAGGTAGAGAAAGAGTTATTAGTTGAGGTGAATTGTTGTTTTCTTAAAGTATAAAAAGAGTTATTGACGGAGTTTGGTGTTCTAGGAAAGTATAGGTTATTGATGAAATAACTTGGTGGATAAGTGTTGTTAATTTAGGGTTCCCTGAGATTACAAGAAGGAGTTTAGTTAAAACTTATAGAGCCGTGAAAGAAGTTTAGGTGTATATATAGGTATACAGTAATGATGTGTGGATGGAGGACGTGTTAATGGATTGTGATTAATATAGGCCATATGATTATGATCGATTATTATTGTTATAAGGTTTGAGTGGGATAGTGTTTCTTGATGTTTTGTTTTATAGTTTCTAAGTGAGAATTATGTGTGTGATGGGGTTGTAAATCATGTTGAGCACTAGACATTAAGTTTGAATGATTGGTGGTCATAAAGGAGGATATGATAATTTCTTGGTTAATGGCATTAGTTATAGGGAAGTGATCTAATAGGCTTGAACAGTGGATGCAAGTGTTTGAGTCCAGCTATTCGTGAATAAGTATGATTTTGTAAGTATGATGTTGAGGTATGCCTAATATGATATAGGGCTCCGCTATTTTTGAAATTTATTAAGTGTTGTATTGTTAGTAGTACCATTGAGTTGCTAAGAGGAAGGAGACTAGTTGCATAGTATATGATGTTCTTAATAGCTAAGTTAAGGAGTTTTGATTCATAGTATTGAGCCTTGTTGGTATGATCTTAATTCCTATAGTTTAGATAAAATGTAATTTTAGGGATTGATAGTATGTGATGTTAGCAGAGTATGAAGGGAGTAGCATGGTTTGTTAAAGGATGATAATATCTATGTCAAGTGTTAAAAAAAATCTAAGTTGGTGAGTGTTTAAGTTGTTATATGATGACTTTTGGGGTCATAGAATTTTAAGAGTCAAATCTTAGAAACAAGTATTAGCTTTAGGTGATATACATGAATATATAGTCCTTTAGGGTAAGTTTGGTTTCCTGTGTATTAATTATATCCCAGAATCTAGAGCAAAGTGATTATAGTTTAGGTTAGAGTTGATATAGTGGTTCACAACCTTAGAGTGATGGCTTAAAGCTAAGGGGGAGATGATAGAATGAGTAACCAAGTCAATCTTTGAGATTCTAGTAGCTGTACCAGTAAGTTGTAGAATAGTTGTGAGAAAGATTGATGCTTGACCATCTTATTTTAGTATTTTTAGTTGTCCCAATACCTACTCATGCCTTACATATTAGTTCATTGATCTTAATTCATGTTCATGCATATGATAGAGAATTATGTACTCTCTTAGTTCCCAAAAGGAGGAGTACTAGTTCTTTCAGCAGTTGGATTCATATTTCATAACTTATGAACTCCAAATCTGGGTCATGCAGCTCATGACTCATGTACTCAAGCTTTACGGTATGTTCAACACACGTGCTCAATAAATACTTTTAATGAGCAGCAAAATTCAGATTTATATCATGCATGTTCTTGGCTTAGACCTCTTTGATAAGTTCATGATGTTAAATGCTCTATTCCTCCGGCCTCAGATGAGTGTCCAAGTTACGCATGGTATACCTTAATGCTACATGTCCTCGTCTTCTAACCTTTCAGTGACCTTTTTCTTTTCTCCAAAATAGTAATGATGAGCAGTTGTGTAGATAGGAGAGAGTAAATATGTCATGATGGGAAAGGTGGTCGTATGCTTGATATATGTAATTCGATGAGTCTGAAGACATTGAGTGAAGTTTTTGTATATGACCTGGTCAATTTAGAATATGTTATGTATGTCTTCTTAAGAGGGGTGCATGGAAGTCGTTATTGATAGAGGTTTGTAGTTTATGACAAGGGTGTTTTATGAGAGTGTGTTTAGAAGTGCATATTTGATTATAGAAGTAGGCTTGAATATTATGTTTGTATATATCTGGATGAATGCACTGAACGTTAGTAAATGTCTAGTACGAGGTTGAATGTGGTTGTTAGAGAGGTAATGAGAATTTTTCATGAGATGAGAAGTTGTGAAGTGTAGGGTGTGTTGAATTATAGTTTAGACTAGTATTACAGTGTTATGTGGTGTATCCTATGATTGTGGGTTAGGCTTGAAGATGGTGAGGGAATTTAGTTCAGTTTAGACATGAGTAGATGGAAATATCAACGGCCATGTGAGAATTAAAAGATGAATCAATAAGCATGGTCTTTAAGGGAAAAGAATAGCTGAGAGAATATTTTAGAAGTATGTCTAAGCTTGCTAGTAAGGTGTTGCATTGCCTAAGGCCTAGAAATTGTATCCCAGTCTATGATTCAAAGGGGTCTATGTTCCAAGCTATAGAGTCGTAGAAATATTGTAATCTCTTATTCAGATGCCTTTTTCAGATCATGCCCAAAATTCTTTGCTCCCTCATATCGTTAGAACTCCTTAGAAGGGTGTTGATGAAACCCTTCATTTGAGTATGAGTATCTAGCATGATTCAGTTTGGATAGCTAACAGTCCAGTTTAGCAATCAGACGGATAGATTTCAGTAGTTTTCCATTTTTCGAACTAGTCTGGTTTTACTACCTGAAGTTTCATAAGTACGGTCATTCCAGTAAATAGTTGTTGCACCCATGAAAATTTGAGAATTTAGCTCAGTATATCTATCAGGCATCAGTTTCAGAATTAAGATATCTAGTCATGATTCAGTGCGTATGTATTCAGTGAACGATCTTCATTTTTCAAGTGTTCCAGCTCAGACAGTGTAATATCCATTGTGTAATCTTAGCCTCATTTTCTCATGATTTATGCCTCTATAAACTATCACTTGACAATCTATAAGTACGATCGCATCATGAACACATCAAGAAAGTTCTAAACTCTCAACATGAATTAGCTCCTTACGACAAGTAAAGACAAGTTTAGTCGAAGGTAATAGTCTTCCTTCATTCAGCTTCTTTCTAATCAAAGATTCAACTGTATAGTTATTCTTATTATAAGTTCGTACACTCACAAAAGTACTCAAAGGTTTAGAATGAGGTAGAATTAGTTTAGCAAGTTATTTCAGCTATGCACCCTCATTTTTCCTCTGTATTCATAGCCTAGCTAGACATATTCGAGGATGAATGTTCCCAAAGGGGAGATATTGTAATACCCCAAATTTTTCTTAAGCCTAATTTTGTCTCTATAAGATTGAGGAATGACCTCCAGAGTGAGTAATGTTTAAATCATATAGAATTTTCCTAATTTTGACCTTTTTTGTGTAAGAAATTGAATTAGCTTCCCAACAATATAAGATTCGCCCAAATTAGATAATCGGGCAAGAAGTTATGGCTAATTGAAGTTTCAGTCGTATAACACCATCATTTTAGTGTTTGGCGCATCGCGGAGAGGGTCTATTTAACAATTGTCACATTCTAATTGAACTGTGTGATTGTGATGCGTCGCGCTGAAGTTTCAGGTCTCAACCAGTAGGATAATGTAATGGCTCCACATCGCGGTGACTCCAAGATTCCCATTAGTCAATTTCCAGTGAGCTACTGCGATAGTGGCGTGTTGCGGTGGCCCATAAAGTCGGGTTTCTATTTCAATTTTTCTAGCTTCGTACAGAAGTTAAAAAAGGTATTTTGGACTTTTGCCAAGTCTCTTAAACTATACAAACATCAGAATTAAGATCACTACAAGAATCATATGAGATTTTTCTCAAGATTTCCCTCAACCAAAAACCCTAAGCATCAAAATCCTCTTCCAAGAATCTCAAAGGTTCACCATAGATTTTCTAAACTGAGTCAAGATTCAAGGTTCCCAAGTCAAAGGCTTCAAGAACCCTCATTTAAGAGTACGAATAAAGTCTTAAAAGCTAGAGTTCATCCAAAGCTTCTAATTCAAGGTATGTGGGGTCTTCAGAAAGGACAATCATGTCGTCCTTGTGCCTAAAAGTATATTTTAAAGTAAATTTCTTATGTTTTGAGATTGGGTTTATGCCCAAAGTATCTTATTGATTGTTTTGAGCATGATATGATTAAATTATGAAATTCCATGTTTTTTGTGAGTTAAAGATTGCTCTTTTCATGATTTGGAATGCCATTAGTATGTTATGAGATATTGATTTCAGATTTTCAAGTGAGTTAAGCATGATATTATGACTCTTGAATTTTATGTTGATATTGATGAGATATTTTCAAGAAAACCAATTAAGCATGATGAATTACTATTAGTTTACATAAGTTTGAAACATGGGCCACTAACCCCTATTTTATGTATTGATATTTCAAGAACTTGTGCTTTTAAGCATCCTGAGATTAGCATATTTTTAGTTTTATAAACATTATATGATCTTTGATCCTCATATAAGTTTTGAAATCCACTTCAAAGAGTTATTCATATAATGATTGAGTGCATAACTGGTTTCCTAATAAAACCTTATGCGAGTTTTAATGTGGATTTCAACGAGATGAGTGTAGCTAATAAAAGGGAGTAGTATTTATCACCGAGTTGGGTAAGTTACTACGGTTTCATACCCTAAAACTTTATACCATCGTAGGATTAAGACTTTTGGGCCCAAGGCCGAGATAGTGATCACTGAGTTGAGGTTATACTCCCTGGCAAGAGTATGACACCTCTCCCCAGTGTGAGGTTTCTTCCTTAGGAGGACAAGACTTTGGACTCTATGTAGCTCGCATGGTTTATATCCGTTAAGAGAAACTCTCTTAAGTTTTGAAAGAATTGCCTTCAAATAAAAGATAAAGTATTTCCGTTGCAGTACAATTTTAAAAGAGAATTTCCCTAAAGCCTTAAGATGAGTTATTTTCTTGTAAAGGCTCACAACTTAATCAAATATTACTTTACTTGAGATTTCAGTTACAGAGTTACAGTTTTAGATTTCAGAAACAAAGGTGAGAGTTTTTTCACTTAGCCTATATGATTTGATAATGGAATGGTAATACAGATTTGAGAACTAAGGGTAATGACTCACGAGATTTATACTACATGCTTTACTATTCATGATTTATATGCTCAGATTTCAGATTTACTCAGCTCTATGAGTTATTTACATCTAGCATGCATGATTTTATAAACTGTGACGATATTGAGATATTATTTTACTTATGCATTTACCCCCATATACTCAGTACATTCTCAAAGTACTGACCCATATATATTTATATGTGTTACATTTTCTCATAATGTAGGTACAAGATCTAGTATGCACATTTAGACTCAGACAGTTGCAGATTCCAGCTAGCAAGATGATGAGTCCTCCTTCATTGGGGACTTTAGTTAGATTTATTTATGTCCTTTACTTTCTTATTCCTATGTACTGATTAGTTGTAGATGGGGTCATGTCCTAACTAACTATAGTCAGTATTAGTATAGGCTTCATTGACAGTAAGTAGAGTTAATGTATTCAGTTTCTATTTTTCTTTGTAAAAGTAGAGTTGTAATCATGTGAATTCAGTTTTGTATTGATCAGATTCAGAAAAGAATTATCTTCCACAAATTTTGCACAGATTTATGTGTTTTATTCAGTTGCTAATGAGTTATGCCAGTAGAAAGGTTAGCTTGGGGTTATTTGCGACCCTAAGCACCGTGTGACATCTCGACACCCATTTTTGGGGTGTTACAGAAACTCTTCCCATTCTATGGGCTCTGCATCTGTGCCCTCGTCTACCTTCCACTGCTTAAACTATGTATGAGCTATATCTTGTAGCTGATAGGAAGCTAACTCAACAATCTCACTGGAAGTCACTCCCATAATATCGGTGACTTTCTAAACTTGATCGAGAAACTCCTGTGGATCCTCTTCTGGCTTAGATCCTGAGAATAGAGGAGGATTCCTTCGGGTGAAATCCTGAATCCTGGTTGCAGTAGTATTAGCCACTAGGTTGGCCTGAACAATAACTGGCCATTCATTTTGAGTTGTTATAGATTTGGCTAGAGTAGTGAATGCAACTCTGAATTTTGTATGCAGCTCTGAATTTTGCATAGGAAACATGCTTCTCCAGGGGATCTGCATGAATGGGCTAAGGTGCTGACTGATTTCTAATTATCCTTTCATTAGTCATTTAGGGAGGCATGTTCTATAAATGAAAGGAAGAAGCAAACTAGACCAAGAGTTTAACTTGAGCTCATGCTCACTCGCATGACATGAATACTAAAAGAAGGGTAACTTTTCCTAAAACATCTCATAGCCTCTTGTCCATAAGTGTGGCGTGCTACACTCATGCACAAGAGTCTACTAGATACATCTTTTAGAATCCCTAGGACTCTGTTGAACCTTAGGCTCTAATACCAAGTTTGTAATGCCCTGAGAGTACACCTTGGACGCTACACGATGCTTACGATCTCGAAGGACCACAAGCTAACCCATGACTAATATCTGCTGTGAGCACTAAATAGTAATACTGAAATAAATATGGAAAATAGGTTGAAATGCCATATGGTTCAAAATCTAAAATACTGATAAATGTAACTCTGTTAAAAACATCTGAAAACTAAAATATTGTCTGAACTAGTCTAGCCTGAAAGCCTCTAACTGAACTGTCTGAATATGGAGTTGATGGGACAAACTCCCAACTAACTCCGACTACTGATCTACAGTTAAACTAAAATACTAAAATAAAGTATGGTCTTAATAGATGAGGACTCACTACTAAATATGTGATTGCTAACTGGATTTGTCTAAGCTCGGTCAGGAACTTGAGCATCTGAACCTATGATATGAGACATCATAGCATAAAGAAAAAATATATGTCAGTATGTTGAATGTACTGGTATACTAGATGAGGTAAGGATGAATGCAAGGGTTCATATGCATGAACAGTAACAGACTGAATGATATAAAGTAACTGAATATAAGAGTACATGAGTAACTGATACTACTGAAATCACTGAGTATGCAATACTTTGGACATACATAAATATATACTATATCTGAGGTTTTCTAAAGCTAAGTACTGAGTTCTGATAACTGAGTAAATGATATCTAAAGTTACTAATAACTGATTTACTGATACTGATTAACTGTTACTGACAGTCCTGATTCAGTAAAATTGAACAGTATTCTAAACTGAAGACTAAAACTGAAATTGTGGGACATAATTATCTAACCGACATGCCCTAAATAAGATAAGATAACTGATTTGTGGTCCTATTTATAACCCCAATTAGAAGGGTACTAATACTATGCCACGGGTACGAACATCTGCTTTGGAGTCAGTCCTATCGAATGGGTGACCCCTGATATCATTCCTAAACTAGTGGGTGATCCCTTAGTGTGTCAGTCCTATCTAACAGGTGATAGCTCATAGCCTACGCTGGCTATGTAGTTTTAGAACATAGGGATTATTTCTACAGACCCATTCCTAACTAACGGGTAAGCCCCCATCCCTAGGCTCGCTCGGTGCAGAATCCTACTCATAACTGAAAGACATAGAACTATTATACTTAACTAGGCTGGACTGATATTGAGTTTACTGAGTTTTCCTGAGTTCTGTAACTGACTGAGTTCTACTGAGTTCTATAACTGACTGAGAGTACCACTGATCATGACATGACTGATATTATTCTATAATTGACAATGGCTCTAGGTTAACAACTAAATTATCGGGTATCAAATACCCCCAGGACTCGATAGCAAGCAAAGTAAAGCATCACAAGATTTTGCAAAGCATAACAATGTACACATGTCTATATTTCATCTATAGAGACATTTTATCAAACACTTGTAGGGCATAAGCTCGTACATATACTAACTTGTCATGATTTCATCAATTTATTCACTTGGACATTCTATCAACCACTTGGGGAGCACAACTTCATGCATATAATCATGGATAACATATAAACATGACAACTACAATTCCCAAACTTACAATTTCATGGGTTAACATGCAGTTCATGTAATTCCCCATAAAATACTAATATAATTTCATGAATCTTATAATAATCATGGATTAAACCCAATTAACATCATAGACACATTAATCACTTTGTAAATTCAAAGGTTTATCAAGATAATCACATATTCATCACACATGCTATTCAATTTCATGAAGGTTTGTAATTTAATCATGGACTAAGAACCCACAATAACATGAACATAAACTCAATTTAATTCAAACAAGGAAGTTCATACTCCAACAATCTTGTAATTTGAAAATATATTCGTGGAATCTAAGGGTGAAAGGAACCCATAAATGAACACCTAACATATCTTAGAAGCTTTTTTCTTGAAGGTTCTTGAAAGATTTCTTGAGGATTGACCTTGATTTCTTGAACTAGGATTTTTGACTCTTTGAGAAATAATGTTTGAAACTAACAATTGCCATTTTGTCTTACTCTGCGATGCGCTGCTGGCCTGAATTTTGGTGATTAATGACTGAAACTTAAATTAATCATAACTTCTTACCCAGTTATCGGATTTAGGCAAATTTTATATCGTTGGAAAGTTAATTCAATTTCCTAAACAATGGTAGGCTCTAAATATAAAAATAATGAGTATTTCAAAATTTTTATTTTGGATAACTCATGAACTAAGAGTTAATTTAAGCTAGGGAAATACGGGGTATTACATCCCTCCTTGGACACTGTGCTTCAACTCAAGCAAGTTACCTAAGTTGAAGGTGGATATCATAGGGATGCGTGGTTATAATTAGGTATATATAAGAGTGTTTAATGTAAAAATAAAAAATTAAAGTTAGCTATGGTAGAGAAAATTTGGAAAAGATGAAAAAAGAAAGATAAAGGAAAAAATTACCAAATGAAAAGCAAAAATAAAACCACACCCAATCCAATAAAATTAATAAAGGAAAAAAAGGATAAATAAAAAGAGAATGGTTGAGAAGTAGAGGTTAAAATGTATGTATAGTGTAAATGAGGGTGAGTTACTGTATCCCAAATGTACCATAACTGCCTCCAAGCCTACATTACAAGATGAATAAAGTCCTATAGTAATCCTACTCCAACTTCTCGAAAAACTAAGGTAAAAAAATTAAGGACAAGCCTATGGTATCCTATGTATATTGACTAGAACTTCTTTTATGAGTGTGAGTATCTTGACATAGTCCCTTGGATTGATTTGTATAGCGATATTGATAGAGTTGGGAATTCCTTGATATAAGGGTAAATAGGTTATATTGTTGACTTCTTATCTATTCGGGTAGTATAGATTGCTTATAGGCTTTATTATTTGTTGTTATTATAATACCATCACTTGATTCCATTGGGTCATGCCGTTGTGCTATATGTATCCACATATGGTTTTGAAAAGTGAAAATAAAAGGGGGTAAAAGTATTTGATTTGAAATTGAGTTGATTGTTGCAGGTGCCATAGGTTTAGTTAATTAATCATCATAGTGTCTTTGGTTATATGTTTATTTTTTATGACATACAAATGTTCTATGTTGAGGGTGTTGATGTGCCATGGTTTCATAGCACTTGCGATACTTAAAATTAAAAATTATGCAAGTACTTAGGTCTTTTATGTTAGATGTGATGTGTTTTTATGCTGGTTTTATAGGAAAATGGGTTTTAGAGATGAAGAGGAGAAAAATATGATGAAGTGTAGCTAAAATATACTTATAGACCCACCTACGGGCCGTTAGTGGTACTTACGCCCCCTGTAGATTGGGTAATAATTAGTAGAGAAAGTGTTGTGAAAGAAAAGAGTTCTGAAAGTTAATTTTTGTTTCGAGACATACGAAGTCCTCCTTAACTGGTACCTATGGCCCCTGTAAGTACCCCTCATAAGTAGATATTTGAAGCTTGGAGTTTTCTCTGAGACCTATGAGCCCACCTAGGGGTCGTAGGTAGTACCTACGACCCGCAAGTGGGGTATTAGGCAGGTGCCGACCTTATTTTACTATTAAGTTTTTTTGGGAATTTTAGATTTTTTTATGTAACTATAAATATCCCATTGATGCTTTTTATTATTGTGTTATTCTCTTTAATACTTACAATATTATATTGAGTTCTGAGATACACTTTTGGTCTTAAAATTCTTGTTCTTGACTTTTAGTACTTGAGATCAATTTGAGATTTTGGTTTTCATTCTTAATTTAATGTTAGATTATTCATCTGCTTTATATTATGAATTCTATAGGTGTTCTTGCCAACATTATTGGCTACACCTATTAACTAGGGTTGGGGAACCCTAATGGAATACTAAAGTAGAGGAAGTGGAAAGTCTTTCTTCATTGGTGATCTTGCATGTATTGTGATTTTTCCTATATTGATTGATTTCATAGCGGCTGTAGACGCTAAGTACCAACGTATATTTGATACTAACTCAAGAGAGAGGTTGTGATTTAGAAATGAGGATTACAACAGTAATTTGAAGCTACTAACCTTCATATAATAACTTGAGACCGAGAAAAGATAGTTAATCTGGGATACATGACAAGGGTTAGTAATGTAACACTCTGAAACTGAGATAATATGACTGAAATTCACCAAAAGGTGTCGAGAGATGGTTGGTCATACATAACTTACTTGATCCTTCATGAAAGGCACTGAGATAGTTTGACGAGCACAATACGTTTGCAGATTTAGGAAGTTAGGGGGAACACATTCCTAGTGTTCGTCTTATATTGATTTCAACCTGAAGTGTTCAATCATTGTTAATAGTACTACAATTCTTACAAATTCTCCCCATTTAATTTCTGCACTTTCTGACTACATCAATAAATTCTTGACCGGTATTTATCCTATTCCCTATGGGTTCGAGCATAACCTTTCTTGGATTAATTATTTGACAACGACCACGTTATACTTTTTAGGATGTATAATTTGGGTGACATCAGTTTCCATGGAAAGGAATATGAAATTGAAGGAGCAAACTTCCCTAACCAAGGCAAAAATTGTTATGCTAAACCAAATGCTGGAAAAAGGGTAGAAAATGCCAAAGGGGCCTTGCTAGAGAAATCAAGCAACTAGCCATAGAATTTGAAGTAGCCGATGAAATTATTCGAAAGATGATTGGATAAAACAAATTGGAAAGATTATAGAAGAAAAAAACAATATGATAGGATAAAACAAATTGGAAAGATGATAGAAGAAAATGAGAGGAAAGCACCAAAAGATGCAATCCTTGGGCAAGAGGAAATACCAATGACGCTCAAGGAACTCGTAGTGAAATAAAAGAATGGTCACAAGATGCGAACAAGACATTCTTTCCTTTAGGCAAGGTGATGAATAGATCACATTTAAGAGAACTAGAAATTGTGAAAGTCTTTGAGATTTACCAAATGTTGCAGGTTATAGAAACTTTGTCCCAATCAAAACTTAATGGCCTCAATATGACCCTTAAGATGAGCATAATAGATGTGCCTACCTTTTGTTATTAAAAGGACATATCACAGATGAATGTAGTGTGTCGAAGGCTAAAGTATGTGACTTGATCAATACCATCGAAATTGTTGACTTATATGGACTACTTACCATGTTGGCATGTGATACAGATGAACCAGAGGCACACATTACTAGTGGTGCCGCAATTTGTTGTTGGATTTCACAAATTTCAAGGATAACTATAGGGATATTTATTCTAGTTAGTCTGATTAATAATTCTCCATCAAATCAAAAGAAAGGAATTTAGAAGGTTTGTAAGATGGAGGAAGAACAATGACATCTATCATTATTACTATTGAACCAAGGCATATGACATTGAAAACCATTGTTCTTTCTATTTTGATTTGGAGCACTTAATTAAAAATAGAAAGGTCAACTTAGAGTTATTGTCAGATCATTATTGAAGCAAAAGAAGGATGGAAAGAGAAAAAGCACTTTTCACTATCCAAAATCAAGCTTTGAACATTGCAAGTCTGTTTGTCTTTATTTTTCATGTACTTACATTTTCCTAAATGTAATGAAATTTAGAGAATAAAATGAAATGAAGCATTTATTTCTTACATACTACTCAAAATATGCAGGGTCAAATTTCTCCTTCATGAAATACATAGGAAGCCTTCCAACCCGACTTCTCTCTTGAAAGACTCTATCATCTCCCAATTTGGTGAACAAAGGCATAAAGATGAGGAAGAACAAGATATGAAAAGGTCAACCTTCATGAAAAAGCTCACTCATCCCAAATCAATGACCAAAATCTTCTTCATTAAAATATTTAAGTCAATGATCTCGTGGATCAATTTGCCTGTGATGAAAAAAACTTTATGTGTTTACTTCTTGTCAAATATCTTGAATTATTTGCCACTAACTAAATCTAACACTTTAGCCTTTGAGTTATTTTTAATTTATAGATAATAGATACTACTTTGTGTTGATATAAGATGGTTGAACATCCTTACTTCACCTGTCAAATGCTCGTAAAGTTCCATCCCCTAGCCATCATTCAAATATGACTAGAAGAAAAGACGACTAAGCATTGGCTATCAGGGACAATGTAATAGCAGAACACATTGAGATGACTATTGAACTCGTGAGAAAGCTAGAAATGCTCCCAGAAGAGATGAACTGTACTAGAGATTTGGCTAATCTGGCCATTACCGCTAATGCTCTTGTCCTAGGAGGGCACGAGCATCCACATCAACCTCCCAACTTCCCACAGACTTTATCAGTAATAATCTACTAGTTAATCAAACTCATATTCCACCCGTCTAAAACACCAACTGAGACAACAACCTAGATGTTTAACATCCATAAAACCCAATCCTAACTCCCCAAATTCATTCCCATACTCCACAAAATCACTCTCAAGTTATAGAAAATCACTCTTAAACTCAAAAAAATACCTAGATCCCCACAAATGCCCTCTCTACCTACAACTCAACTTCTATTTATCCTTAAATTCATGCCTCGACATACAAAAAACCCTTTCCACTACTATCCCAAATCATTCTCAAGTCCAACCTATACCTTCAACCACTTCCATGTCATCACACTTCCCAATCACTATAAGCAATTTCCCAATCTTAAGGTAGACCATTATAAGGAGAAAGAAAAGGAGTAAAGGATAATTGCAATGTCAGTTTCCTACTATTGTCGATGCACCACAACATGCCTCGGAACTCACTCTAAGCCAAAAGCATCCCAATGCTTCCATCACTCATTATCTAGCTCTTTAGTGTAAATCTACCACATTGATAACACCACATATCATCTCTACTTCTATTGCCCAACCCTCTATTGAAGCTCCCAACTTGGCTTTCTGTCCAACGACTGTGCTTGTCTAATCTGCTAGTGAGTCAGTTTTTAATACTCTTGATGATCACTACTATACTTTTGAGCCCACATCTATGTTAATTGGACCACCAAAATTTCTTCCCAAGAAGTTTGACATAAATGAAGAGTAAGAGAAAATGGCTAGGAAAATGAAGAGTGCAGAAAAGGCTACGAAAAATTATCTGGGACTTGCGTATTATGAATATGTTGCATATAAATACTGGGGCATGTCTTCAAGTGTTAACCTCCCTCCTAAATTTGAGATATTAGAATTTGAGAAGCATGATGGGTATGAGAATTCTGTAAAACATTTGGGATAGTACTGCCATCAATTAAGAAGGACTAAAGAAAAGAAGAAAGAGAATGTAGTTATTGTTATGTCTGGGCCACAACAGAACTTGAGAGGTTCAACTCAACAATACCTTCAGCCTTGAACCCGAGCCTATATATCAAATCCGTATAATTACATACAATAAGGCTTATCTTTTTCAGAATCTAAGATATTACATTCCACTTCCTCAGTATCCTTTGAATAATACACAACTATATACTGATCCTTCTTCTTATCCTCAATGGCATGAACTGGTACCTCAACATTGTGCTTAACACCCACATATTTACCAAGAAACTTCTAAGTTTAAGTTTCGGATGAGGTCGGAGTTTGCAAAATAGAGGAATTCAAAGGATAATTTTACACCAATTGAAGAATGTGTTTGATAACGGTGAAAGATCTAGTCATGTTGATGTTCAAACTAATGGCTAAGGTGTCAATCTTAACAATTAAGAAGTTGCTCCTCTTCTTACTAGGAAGGGGTTTGGTAGCTTGTTTTGTTTTCTTTTCTGTTATCTAAATTATTTCAGGGTTGTAGTTCAGGATCTATCTTATTTTGTCCCTTTGTCATTTATGTTCAAACCCTTCTATCTTTCATTTTAACTAAATTGAGTGTCCATTTTTCCTATGTGTTTTAAATATGTGTTGTTTGTTTGTCTTCTTTATATTTAAAAAAAGAGCATCATATAAAATAGGTAGAGTATGTGACATTTGGTGACCAAGTTGAAGCCTTCTTTCAAATTAACATAATTATTTTGAGAATCACAAGGATAATTTGGTCATCAATTAAAAAATATATCTCAATTAGGTCAAAAAATGGATGCACGATCTCTTATCAAGAGAAATAAAAGAAATGTGCTCCACTAAAGTATGAGTCACCCGATGTGAGTTGTACAATAAGGATCAAGATATATGTTTGACAAGAGAGGAAAAAGTAGTGGCACACAGGCTTAGTTAGAGTTAGTGCTATCATAAATGATTTTCATCTCCTACTTTCATATTGCATGTCATGATCTTGCATTTTTGAGGATTGATATGATGAAGGCATTTTATTTTGTTACCCAAACATTATGTCATCCTTTGTTTACCCCGTTTGAGCTTTAGTCTTAATTTTTTTCACACCTTTATTTTGGAATCAGATAGAGTTAATAAGGTTCATAAGAAAAGTGTTGAGAAAAAGAATAGTCAAAAAAAATGTGTCAAAAAGAAAGAAAAGAAAAGTGTCAAGAAAAATAAAGCCAAAAAAAGTTCCAAAGAGAAAAAGAGTCAATAAATATAAAGGAAACAAAAGAAGAAAACAAATCAGAGTCAAGAAAAAGAATGAGTTATCAGAATAATGTGGACCTGATTCTCCTCCCTTGGGGGTGAGATACGTAGGCTGCCCTACTCTGGGCTCAGTCCAACCAAATGAATGATTTAGAGTTACCCAATTAATAAAAATGGGGCTTGGGTTAATTTCTATTGTATGAGTCAATTCCAAAAGATGTAAGTCCCACCCCACTTCAAGTGTCATTTGAGACTTATACCATCCTTTTTTTCTAACCTTATCTAAAAGCCAAGTTACAACCAAAGAAAGAACTTCAGATCAATATTTGAGAATGTTAAGGCTAAACGTGAAATGGATATGATGATGTATTTTGGGAACTACTTGTCTTCCTTAGCGTAAGGAATTGGGCGAGAAATAAAACAAGATTCTTATTGGTGAAAATCCTCACGGGCACCAAAAGACGATTGTGAGTTAAGAGAATGAATTGAGAGAGTCTTATTAGTGAAAAAGCTCACGGGCACCATAAGGTGATTGTGAGTTGAAAAAAAATGAAAATGAGAGAGTCTTATTGGTGAAAACCCTCATGAGCACCATAAGTCAAGGGTGAGAAAAATGAGAGAGGCCTGTTGGTGAAAAATCCTTCAAGGAGCCACTAGCTGAATAAGGTCTCTAAATGCAATTGGCCCAAGGAAGTAACTCAGTTTTAGGGTCATTAACTCAAGAACAATTGGTAGAAAGATTGTACGGAAAGATCAGGTAGCTTAATCCAAAATGTATGGCATAATTATTAGAGTTGACTGTCATTTTTAGATAAATTTTTTCATTTTTTTGTTTCAAATGGGGACATTCATTGTCTTTTCTTTTTTCTCTATATTTTTATTTTCTTGAGTGAGTTATCCAAATAAAAAATTAGTGTTATTTTTCTCATGTCTTTGTGTCAAGTCCTTGTCAAAACAAGTGAGAAAAGCTTTGAAAAACTGGCTACAAACTTCTCCTATTACACAAAAAAATTAAAAGGCGATCATGTGAAAGAGACATGATTGTGAGCCAAAATAATTCATGTAGGAAGTTTTATCAACAGAAAAATCTGGGAACTCATGAAAAAACCAAGGTTCTAAGGATTTGTCTGGGAAAACATAGCAAAAATTAGAGATATTGTATTTGTTTCGGAGTCACTCTTAATAATATTAGTTTGGATCAATGGTGCAGCAAGTCAATAACTTATGCTAATGATTGGAAGCAAGATTAAATGTGACAAGTGCAAGAGTGATCGCTACAAAAGCAAAAGCCACAAATCACCCACCATATTTTTAAACTCACAAGTTTTCTTTGTATGAAATAGGAACACATGTTACCTTTAAATCAAGTATTTCAAAGACTAAATATCAAATGTCGTAATTTTTCACTTCTATAAATTCAAGAGGTAATGTTATTGCACGGTTTTGGTAATCAAAACCATGGTAAAACTCATAATTCAATATATCTAGGAGACACATTTCCTTGTCTGGGTAATTTAAGAGGCATTTGTAAGGAGACACATTTTCCTCTTTGGGTAATTGAAGTGGCATTTGTAAGGAGACACATTTACTTGTCTAGGTAATTTAAGTAGCATTTGTAAGAAGACCCATTTTCTTTTTTGGGTAATTCAAGCAGCATTTGTAAGAAGGCACATTTCCTTATCTAGGTAATTTAAGTAGCATTTGTAAGGAGACACATTTCCTTGTCTAGGTAATTTAAATGGAATTTGTAAGGAGATGCATTTCCTTGTTTTGGTAAATCAAGTGACATTTGTAAGGAGACACATTTCCTTATTTGGGGTAATTCATGAAACAATTGTAAGGAGATACACTTCCTTGATTGGGTAATTGGAGTTTCACTTGTTAGGTGATGCACTTCCTAACTTAAATCTTGACTTCTATAAGATGCATTTTCTAGTCGAGTCATTCAACTTGACCCTTAAGAGACACACTTCCTTGTTTGGGTATTCAGGTTTCGCTTGTTAGAAGACATACTTTCTAAGTTAAGCCTTTACTCCTACAAAATGTACTTTCTTGTTGAGTAGTTAACCCTTAGGAGACCTATTTCTTTGTCAGAGTAGTTCAAGTTTTTGCTTTCTAGGTGACATACTTCCTAACTTAAGCATTTACTCCTAGAAAATGTACTTTTTGTTGAGTAGTTAACCCTTAGGAGATGCATTTCCTTGTCAGGGTAGTTCAAGTTTTGGCTTTCTAGGTGACATACTTCCTAACTTAAGCCTTTACTCCTAGAAGATGTACTTTATGGTCAAGTCCTTCCATGCAACCCCTAGGAGATGCACCTCCTTATATGAGTAATTTAGATTTTATTTATTAGCTGATGTATTTCCTAAATTGAAACTTCACTCATAGAAGCCGCATTTTCTAGTCAAGTCATTCCACTTAACCCTTAGGAGATGCACTTCCTTGTTAGGATATTTTAATTTTCATTTGTCAGGTGACATATTCCAAACATAGACCTTTATCTCTAGAAGACACACTTTTTAGTTAGAATTCCTCACTCTAATTTTTAGGAGACGGACTTCCTAGTCTTGGTCATTTAATTTTATTCTCAGGAGATGCATTTATTGACCAGTGTCTTGATTCACCTTCGCACACATTTTGCAAGTAGTTGTGATTGGGTTTTACACCCATACAAGTTTTAACGATAAACTGTGGCAAAATTTAATTCCTATTATTTGGAACTTCACTTTTGGACCCTCCTAGGAAATAGGACTTCACTTTTCTGGAAAATGGAATCTCTCTTTATAATAATCTTGGTTTGGGATAATTTTTGTTCTAGTTTTGATGTAGATTTCAGGAGACCGCCTGAAGAATAGGGCAAATAAATGGAAAGTCAAGCAACAAGGTAAAGAAATTGAAAGTCAAGCAACAAGGTGAAGAAATTGAAAGTCAACAGATTGAAGAAATAGCAGTTAGGAGCCCTCCTAGATAAAGAGGTGAAGAATTTCAAAGTCAAACAACAAGGTGATAAAATTGCAAGTCGGGATCCCGCTCAGAGAATAGGGTGATGAAATAGCAAGCAAAAAGCCAAGGAAAGCTGCATAGATAGCACTTTTGTAATTTCATTTGTATTTTTAATTGTAAGTTTCATTTTTTGATGTAAGGACAGGGACACAGACCAAAACCTTGATAGGACCTCACTCGACTTTCTAACTCGGTATAGTCCACTTCTTTTCAATCCTGGAACTACATGTGACTTGATTTCTTCATAACCAGGGATGGGTAAGATATCAAAAATCAAAACTCAATTACCCTTCTTCCTTTTGCTTATTTCTTTTTAATAATGATCGGGACAAAATTCTGTTTCATGGTCTACTTCTTTGTCTGAAAACACTGTGTTTACACCGAAAGAGGGGCATGAAATAGACAAGTAATTTTGTCCCTTCTAGAAGCTAAATTTACCTCTTTGCGCTGCCTTACCATACACCCCCTTTTAGTTGTTAATTTTTCCACAAAGTGAAAAAAAAATAACAACCAACCCTCAATAAGTCCATAGCAAAATTTATCTCATCCTAACCACCCTACCTCATATAACCCAACCCTCATATGCCCCCTACCCCTACCCTCTCTCACATTATGTTTTTTTCCCCTTTTAAAAAATTACGCATACAAAAAATAGACATCTAAAAAATACAACACACTAATTGGAATATAGAAAGAAGTCACAAACACTCATTGGATTCCCTGGACAATACATACACAACACAGCTACTCATCTTCAGTGGTACCCAATAATGATATACACATACAACTATCTACAAATACATACTCAAACTAAAATAGTGAAAGGAGAAAAGAATTGAGGAGGACAGATTTTGCTTTTCTTCATCATTGATACACATAGAGAGAACGAGGAGGACACATGAGATCTGATGAGTGGTGAGTTTACCACTCAATTGCACTTATTATTGATGCACATTACATTGTTATGGATGAATAAATGAGAGATACTTGTGATTAGATGCACTAATGTCCACTTCTTGCAGGCATAAAGCTAAAGGGTTGGAAGGATGTGATTGAAGCTCAAAATGATCAAAAAGGGAACAAAAAAGTGCAGATGAAAAACTAAAATAGAAGGGACTCAGATACCGCCGTCACGACCTATTGGTCGCGGTTGCGGTCTATGAAGATGGTCAATCAACTATTACCACAGAAGTTAATCGCGGTCACATAGTCACGATCGTAGCCAGACTTACGCGATCGTGGCATGGCAGAAACGTTCAGCCAAAGGGCAAATTGTAATTGCACGTGTTGATCTAAATTTGAATAATAAGACTCAAGACCTAGTTTTATAAAGGATTTATTCTATTCTTTTTCCCTAATTTTTGGGGTTTTAGCTCTAGACTTTGTAGCCTCTATTTTTTTGAGAAGAAAATATTGTATAAATTTTGGGTGAAGAATACATTGGAGACTTTCTAAGTGGATGATTTGCTCACTTCCATTGTTGATATTGTGGGAGACCCAAGTTTGAAGTGACATTCTCTTGAATCTTTAACAAATTATTTCAACAGTGATTATGGATATATTTATGCTTACTTATCTTATGTGTAGCTAAATCTCCCTTTTCGGGTTATGTATGAATACGGGTCAAAGTGTGTGTGGGTTGTTATTGTTAGCATCTATTTGGTAGGTCTTTTTTATGGGTTCCATCATTGCTATGCTAATTTTGATGGGATTTGATGGGCGAAAGCTCCAAATACCCACATGGGTTTGATGAGTGAAAGCTCCAAGCTCTAGAAAGCTCAAGGCCATCTTCGAAAGAAGGGTTTTAGGTGAATTTTAGGAATCCATATCATCTTCGAAAGAGGGATGTGGAGACCAAAGCAATGGTAAACAATTATGCGTGTAGTTTCTAATTTTTCACTATCTTAGACATAAGGCTGAATATGAGGTTAGCTATGCCATGGGTATCATCCTAGAAATAGGGATTCCTAGATTGAGGTTGTGGTTACTAATTGTTGAACACACCTATTAGGTATTCAAAAGTATTAATGGGTGCAATTTTGTTGAAAGACTATCATCTAAATCTATAACCAAGCCTACACAGAATTGAATCACTAAATCGATGATGATGACTAACTCTCACATGTCATCCCTTAGTAATGAATAATCCCAAGATCCGTGCATAATTATTAAAACTTTAATTATTCATAGCCTCAAATTTATACTAGAAAAATCCAAAAAGAAACATTAGTGTAGAAACCTATCTCCCCCATGTTATCTTTTTGTACCATTTGGTTGAATTTAACTTGTATCTATCATTTTAAATTGATTTGATCGCTACTGACATTGTTCCTCATGGATTCGACCCAACTCCAAAGTTGCATAAATATATTGACGACGACCGCGTTGCACTTAAATTGATGTGTAAGTTGAGAGTTATTAAAAATAGTGCCATTGTTGGGGATCGAACTCGGGTCACTCGCGTGGACTATCACCGAGTTACAATTTCACATGGTGGCCTACCTAATGATTTGGATTCATCTAAATATGGGCCAGATTATACTTGAAGAATAGAGGCAATACAAGATTCAGGGTGGTACCCTTCTTCCTTACCCTTCTTTTATTACTGAATTATGTAGAAAAGTAGGGGTAGAAGAGTATACTATAGATAACTGGCTAAAACCAAATCCTCAAATCACTCCACTCAAAATAAAGGGGGAAGATACACCTAGGCACAATAAGAAACGAAAAATTGACTCAACCAGGTAAGAAGTTGAAACGCTTGAATCTTGTAGGACATCCACCACTGGGCCTTTGGATGATTTGAATGTTGATACCAAAGCCATCAGAGAGATGTTAGCAGGTTTTCGTTAAGGAATAGGGGAGCCATCCACTAGGCATCATTCGTATGTGTTCGTTGCACACTATGAGAAATACAAAAAGGAATAGAAAACACCGAGTGCTATAGTATCCAGCCTAGAAAGAACTTATTCATCCATGGCCTTATATCACATAGAT
Organism: Capsicum annuum; assembly: GCF_002878395.1. Classification (NCBI taxonomy): domain Eukaryota; kingdom Viridiplantae; phylum Streptophyta; class Magnoliopsida; order Solanales; family Solanaceae; genus Capsicum; species Capsicum annuum. The sequence continues at coordinate 84,046,412 of NC_061121.1, forward strand.
CTCAAGGCCTCACATGAGAAGATGCTGAAGCGAGAGAAAAAAAGGGATAAATTTTTCAGCAAACTACGGAAAGGGGTTAAGGTCCTGTGGAAAGTCCTGAAGCCTGATGCCAAACTCCTGAAGCCTGATGCCAAACTCCCTTCTTCCAAGCTTAATAGTAATGATGAGGCACCTGCTGAGTGGTCAAATACTGAGGATGGTGGTGAAGATTCAGAGTCAACAGAAGAGAGCAACCATGATACATATCCAGGCATACTTTTTTTTTTTAGTTTCACTTGATTGCACTTGCGGTGAGGACACTGCTTTCTTATGGTTCGGGCTGCCCTCGGGTATTTACTTTGATTGCTTTAAGATGATGTTTTGGTATGATATTTTTTTTTATTTTCTTGAGATGCTACATTATTGAGGCACTCTGGTGGTGCCCATGTTTTTTGGATTATCATGTTTTGTTTTCACTTTTTGTATTATTTTGATTTAATTTTATTTTGATTTTGTTGATGCACGACAATCTTTTCCCTATGATGGATTTAGTGACAATAATATTAAGGGTAAAATGTTATGTTTGGGTTTGAGGCATAGATGCAGGGGAATTCTGAGTACCCGTAGCATTAAGTGTCATTAATGCAAGGGAAGCCTAAGTACTTGTAGCATTATACTTTATTAAGTTGGGGTCACTTTATACACCATTGGCGAAGTCTGAGTAGCTATATAGTTATCTTGCCCATGAGTGAGCCTAAATGTGACACTAAAGATTTGGTTGTAGCCACAGTTTTGCAAATTAAGTGTGGTTCTAGTGTAAAACAAAGTACCCCCTCCATCGAAAATTTTTCAAAAGAAAATCAAGATCATGGACGTGAGAGACTTTGTAACAAATCCTTTTATCTATTTGTGGCTCCGCATATTATTGACTTGTAAATAATTTTAAATACCCTAATATTGTCTCTAATAGGACGGACATTTGAGCCCCCTTCGTGAATTTTGCATGCCATTTATGGTGAGCATTTTGCATTCATCTCTTGTATACTTGTGTTATCTAGAACTTTCCTCGTTAGTCTTTCAAAGCTAGTAATGATTGTATTTGGTTGGACAAATGATCTTAGATAATCCTTATGATTTTGGAACCCATGCATAATTGTAATCCTTAGTTAACCACTTTGAGTTGTGGACCTTTCTTTGGAAAATGCATTACAAGTCGTGAGCCATTCTTTTTATCCTTCTTTTGAACCATACCATCCTTGAACTTAAAAGTGCAACTTGAGGCTAAAATCCTAAGTTGGGGTGGTGAAAGTGATGGAAGAAAGTGTGAATCCATGAAGTATTAGTGAAATGCCAAATGTGCCTAAGTGTTGAAAATCAATGATTAGAAAAAGAAAGTATCCCATAAAAGGATGAATTGCACAAAAGTGCATGGAAATGAAAGTGAAAGAATAGTGGTGACCAAAGGAAACCAAAGATAGGCTTTCAAAAAAAAAAGAAAAGAAACAAAGAAGAGTAGACAATAACCAAAAAAAAAGATTGAAAAGTGTGATTTAGACGTTCAAGGATGGAGTATCCATGTTTTCCCCAAAAAATATGCTACCCTAACCCAATCCTACATTAAAAGCTTAAAAATCCCTTTGAGATATCCAACCATTTACTTTCTTTTTAGTGGCAATTGAAAATAGGGGAAAGCCTATGGTATAACACTTGTGGCATTGAGAGTTATTTTGTGTGAGAGAGAGTTTGTGCACTTCAAATTACTTATTGCATATTTTGTAGCTTGATGTAAGGAATTCTCCTTCTTCTGAGGACGACATGTGAAACCAGTTGAGGTGGGTGATCTTGCCACCTTCCGACAATGAGAAAATTAGAGTATAGCTTAGTTTGTGTCAAAAGAGAGTCAATTCTAGAGTATTGGTTTGTGTTACTTGGTTGCTCTTTGAAGTCCTATGTAGCCTTGGTTTTGGTACTTTATAAGGAGAGGTGCAGCTAAGTTAGCTTAGCCAATGTGCAATGAGCTATTTATGGTTGCGATTAAAGTTGAGGTTATTATGATCTTTATGGAAAAAGATTGGGGTTAAATGATTGTGTCTCATGATAAGAGGTAGTGTTGCTTGAGGAAAAGAAAATGCTTCAAGTTGGGGATGTTGATGAGTGGTGAAATTACAACTCAATCACACTCATTATTCATGCACATTACCTTGTTATGGATTAATAAATGAGACATAATTGCTATTAGATGCACTAATGTCCACTTTTTGTAGGCATAAAGATAAAGAGTTGGAACGATGTGATTGGAGCTCAAAATAATCAAAAAGAGAACAAGAAAGTGTAGCTGAATACCTAAAACAGAAGGGCCTCAGGTACCGCAGTCACAGCCCATTGGTCGCGGTCTCGATCAGTCAAGATGGTCAATCAACTGCAACCATGGAAGTTAATTTTGCTTGAATAGTCGCAGTCGTAGCCAAACTTGTGCGATCGCGGCTTGGCAAAAATGATCGGCCAAAGGGCAAAACTATAATTGCATGTGTTGATCCAAATTTGAATAAAAATACTCAAACCCTAGTTTCATGGGGGATCCATTCTATCACATTCCTTCTTCCCCAATTTTAAGGTTTTAGCGATAGACTATGTTGCCACCATTTTTAGGAGAAGAAATATTGTATAAATTTTGGGTGAAGAACACATTGGAGACTTTCTAAGGGGAAGATTTGCTCACTTCCATTGTTGATATTGTGGGAAAGCCAAGTTTGAAGTAATATTCACTTGAATCTTCAACAAATTATTCAGTGGAGATTATGGGTATATTTATGCTTACTTATCTTATGTGTAGATAAATATTCCTCTTGGGGTTATGTATGAATATGGGTTAAAATGTGTGTGGGTTGTTATTGTTAGCATCTATTTGGTAGTTCTTGTTTATGGGTTCCATCATTGCTATGCTAACTTGGTTAGAATTTGATGGGCAAAACCTCCAAATACCCACAAGGGTTGGATGAGTGAAAGCTCTAAGCTCTAGAAAGCTCAAGGCCATCTTTGAAAGAAGGTTTTAAGTGAATTTTAGGAATCCATATCATCCTCGAAAGAGGGATGTAGAGACCAAAGAAATGATAGATAATTATGCGTGTAGTTTTCTAAATTTTTACTATCTTAGACATAAGGGTGAATATGAGGTTAACTATGCCATGGGTATCATCCTAGAAATAGGGATGCCTAGATTGAGGTTGTGGTTACTAATTATTGAACACACCTATTAGGTATTTGAAAGAATCAATGGGTGAAAGTTTGGTGTTTTATTGAAAGACTATCATCAAAATCTATAACCAAGCCTACCCATATTTGAAATACTAAATTGATGTTCATGACTAACTCCCATATGTCACTCCCTTAGTAATGCATAATCCCAAGATCTGTGCATAACTGTTAAAACTCTAATTATTCGTAGCCCCAAATTTATACTAGAAAAATCCAAAAAGAAACATTAGTATAGAAACCAATCTCCCCAATGTTATCTTTTTGTACCAATTGAATTTAACTTGTATCTATCATTTCAAATTAATTTGATCACCACTCCCATTGTTCCTTGTGGATTTGGCCCTGACTCCAAAATTAGAGAAATATATTGACGGCGACCTCCTTGCACTTAAATTAACATGTAAGTTGAGCGTTATAAAAAATAGAGCCATTGTCAGGGAACAATTTGGTGTGATAAGTTAGTTTGGAATTTTAGCTTAGTTTCTTGATTTCAAGCTTGTATATATGTGTTGTGATTTTCCTTTGTAGGTATATTTTATTTTATTTTTAATTTTCTTTATGATATTTTCTAACAAGTATGGGTTAGATAGTTGGAAGTCATATCGCAATCCCCTATGTTCGTATTGTAATGGACCACACTTTAGGAGATTTTGTAACAGTATTCCTCAGAGAGGGATGAAAGCACTATCCCAATCCTATCAGGAGTATGGTTGTTATATGTATGGACGTCAACTAGGACATTGGGATAAGTGTCCAGATGCCTTTTTCGCTATTATACTAATTGAATTGCTAGTTCTTCTTATGAGGTTAATAGGTTTTCTGATGAGAAGAAAAAAGAGCAAGATACTGAATCTGACAGATGTGACCTAAGGTTATTAGCCATTTTGGATCGTTAGTAGGGCATAACCTATAATATATGCTTAATGAATGGACAAGTGTCACGGAGAAGGAATTTAGCAAAGAATAAAAGCTTGAAACTATTATCACATTGCCCATGGCCCAAGAGGAGTTTTGTCAAGAAGAGAAACCATGATATGATGATGTGCTTGGTAGGGAAGATTACTCAATGACTTCCCAATTATCTGAATCATATGAAGGAGTAGAAGCTTAAATAAAAGAAATGGTACTAGAGTCAAAAGAACAATCAACAGAAACCTCTTATAATGACTCTAGTTCATTTCGGGGTGATGATATTTCAGAGAATGCTAATCCAAAATTAGGTATTAGACCTCATTCAACCCATTTCCCAACATTATGCATAGAGTATGTGATGAAGATCTATCCCTTTGAACGAATGGAGGATTATGGGATGATGGAGTCCGACTTTAATATTTCAGAATTTGGCACTCAAATAGAACATATGGAGCCCTATACATCAATGGCCAAGGAACTCAACTTTCTATGTCCAAGGAATTGCCTAATGATGTACACTATTTTACCCAAGGCCCTAAGCCGCAAAATGGATGCAAAGTTGGTTAAAAGGTTGAAGTCTTCAAATGGCAAGCTCGAAGCTTATTTTCCATTTCCTCACATCTTCCAAGTTTTATCTTGGAAGATTTGGATCCTTTGTCCTTATGTCGCTCAATGCATGGTGAAAGAAAGATGGGATGCAGATTCAAATCTTCTAAGTGGAGACATAAAAGGAAGTGGTGGAGGAATTGGGCAACGATATTAAACTATGTGCTCAATAGGAGGCAACCCATCATGCCATGGAAAGTGGCACTTATCATTTTTATTTTATGTATGTTAGAGTAGAATAAATTTTTGTGTTTGTGCATGCATAACCCATAGAATTTTGGTGCCAAGAGAAATCTTTATTGAATTCGGAAATGGAATATGTGAAATTGGAAACTTGGACAGAGCAAGAAATGTAGAAAACCTGGTTATTTAGTCTCAGTTACCACGATTGTGTCCCATGCCAGTACAATCGCAGAGGCTGTGTGATCGCGATCGCGGAGCTAGGATCACGACTGTAGGCTTATCAACTTAAAGTGACCAGCTGATTCCTATTTCCTCATAACTTCTCTCTCAAATTTGCTCAAAATTCTCTCTGACTTTTGGCTTTGTGTGGCATCTCCAATTGTCATTTAAATCCACTTGCATCTCTTTATGTGGTATGTAGTCCTTAGTTACTAAATACATGCTTAGCTGGAAATTTAGATATTGAAATTGGTGTACACACGAATTGTGGAACTCTTAAGGACCCAAAACTGTGCTTTAAACTGCTTAAATTGACATGTACACCATGTGTTCAATTAAATTCCCCTATGAATTTCTTGATCAATTCCTTTACATTTAGGGCTATGAGCATGCACTCTAGGATTAAATTCACTATTTCAAATATTTTAAGCCTAGTTAGAATGAGGGATTGGTATTAAAATTTCAAATCAGAAAAGTGCGTAGAGCCGGTCAAATTTGGTCTCAGGTACCACAAGCACGATCCCGATAACTGCGATTGCATCACTAGCGGTCACGGTTAGCACTCTGCGATCCCATACCAGAGAGCATCCTCGTACCAAAAGCAAAATTTTTGGACAACCATTACCGCCTCAACAACCTTCAATACCACCACCACATAAACTTATGTGTTTATTTTGGCATATTTTTGGTGTGATTATACTGTTATTGGTCTAAGTTGTATTGCTTACAGGTTCTAAAATAATAAAAATAGGAGATTTTAACGATACCAAATTCTTGTCTGAAGAATGCCAGCACAGTATCTTACAGACTTCCACAGAACAAAACTACTCCCTGAAAAGGGTATCAACCTAGACAAAGTGGAACAGAAGTTTCCAAAATTTCATCCCAGGCTCACTGTAACTCGGTGGACGTGTTTTTCCACTAAACCCTTCTTAGAAAATGAATAATGGGTGCATGAATTCTATGCAAAACTCTGCATAGTTTCACTCAACTGCCCAGTTATGAAAATACAAGGAAAATAAGTAAACTTTGGAGAGGAGCAGATTAATACACTATACGGGCTCCCAAATACTGATATGAGGGAATTTAGTGCCAAGGGATATGAGTCGGGGACTTGGATGGCTGATGTCTTATGCCCTGGAAAGAAAGTCCCATGGGCCACCACTAAGTGAGATATTTTGATGAAGGACTTCAAGGCTGAAGCCAGGTTATGGTTAAATATCATCTGTAGTAGAATCTCACCGTGCACACATATGACTATTATTACATACCTAAGAACTCGAATGGTAGCTTGCATCGTATCTAGAATTTCTTTGAATGTAGGGAAATTGATTTCTCTGAGTGGAAGCACTTCAAGAACTAGAGAGGTACTCATTTTATCCTTCCTTCCCTTATTACTGAGCTATGCAGGAGGGCAGAAGTAGAGGCTTATGATATAGACACTTGGGTACGCCTCAACCCCTCATCTACCCACTCAAATTCAGGGGTGAGGTCACACCAGGCCAAAGTAAGAAGAGGAATGTGGACTCAAGCAAGTCAGTCCAAGAGGACACAGACTCTTGCAGACCCTCATTAGCGAGTGCCTATGTTGATATATCTATTCAGCTGCAGGGGATAAGAGAAATATTATCCAAACTACCTTAGGGACAGGAGCGTCCTCCACTGTTCTCATTCATATATGGCATAGTCAGATTATGATACGTACATAGCGGAGTAGAAAAACTAGAGTGCCATAGTGGCCAGCCTGGAAAGAGTATATTCAACCCTAGCTGAATTCCACTGGAACCTCAAAGACTCACATGATAAAATGGTAAAGAGGGAGAAAAAGAGAGATAAACTTTTCAGAAAGTCATGGAAAGGGGTGAAAGGCATCTTCAAGGTGCTCAAACCTAACCAACCACTACCTTCACCGATAGTTGATAGTGAGGATGAGGCACCTACAGAGTGGTCATCTTATGATGCAAGGTTACCAGGAGGAGATAGCTCGTTATGCGGATATAAGGATCCCCTTTTTACTCTGGCCATCTTGCACATGCAGTCCGAACATTGCATTTAATTTAGTAGGAGTTGCCCTCTAGTTATATTATTTTGTTATTGTGTTATCGGATATTTCTCTTTATGATTGTTTTGGGATGATGTGTGGAAGATATTTCTATATTTGTGTTTTGAGATGCTACAGTTTTGGGATACCCAGATGGTGCCCATGTTTTATGAATTATCATGTTTTTCTTTTATTTTTAGTATTCTTTTGATTTAATTTAATTTTGATTTTGTTGATGCATGACTACCTTTTCCCTATGGTTGATTGAGTGACGACATTCTTAAGAAAAAAGCATCGTGTTTGGGTTTGAGGCATGGATGCAGGGGAATTCTGAGTACCCATGGCTTAAATGTAAAGAATGCAAGGGAAGTATGAGTACCTGTAGTATTTTATTTTGTTAAAATTGGGGTCACATTATTCACCATTGGCAAATTCTGAGTAGCCATATGGTCATTTTGCCTATGTTGAGCCTAAATGTGAGACTAAGGCTTTGGTTGTAGCCACAGTTCAGCAAATTGAGCGGGGTGTTAATGTAAAACAAATAACTCCCTCCGTCCAAAATTTTCCAAAAAATCAAGAGCATGGACGTGAGTGACTTTCTAACAAATCTTTTTCTCTTGTTATGGCTCCGCATATTGTTGACATTAAATAGTGTTAAATACTCAAATTTTGTCTCGCGAAAGGGATATTTGAGCCTTCTTAGCAAGTTTGTGCATACCATGTGTGGTGAGCATTTTGTATTCGTCTCTTGTATACTTGTGTTATGTAGAACTTGCCCCGTTAGTCTTTCAAAGCTAATGTTGATTGTATTTGGTTGGAGAAATGATCTTAGGCCATCCTTCCACTCTATCCTAAAAAGCCTTCCTATGCATAATTGTAAACTTTAATTACCCACTTAGAGCATGTGGACCTTTCTTTGGCAAATGCATTACAAGTCGTGAACCATTCTTTTTATCCCACTTTTAAACCATACCCTCCTTAAACTTAAAAATGTAAGTTAAGGATAAAAGCCTAAGTTGAGGGCGGTGAAAGTGATGGAAGGAAGTTTGAAGCCACGAAGTATTAGTGAAATGCCAAATTTACTAGGTGTTGAAAATCAATGATTAAAAAAAAGGATCAAATAAAAAGATAAATTGAACAAAAGTGAAAGGAAATGAGAGTGAAAGAATAGTGGGGACCAAATGAAACAAAAGATAGGCTCTCAAAAAGAAAGAAAAGAAACAAAGGAGAGTGGCCAATAGCTAAAAAGGAAGATTGAAAAGTGTGATATAGACGTTCAAGGAAGGAAATATCCATGTTTTCCCAAAACAATATCCTACCCTAACTCAAAACTACATTTCAAGCTTAAAACGCCCTTTGAGATCTCCAACCATTTACTTTATTTATAGTGGCGATTGAAAATAGGGGCAAGCCTATGGTACAACACTTGTTACATTGACATTTATTTTGTAAGAGAGAGAGTTTGTGCACTTCAAATTACTTATTGCATATTTTATAGCTTGATGTGAGGAATTCTCTTTCTTGTGAGGACGACATGCGAAACTAGTTGAGGTGTGTGATCTTTTCACCTTCTGATAATGAGGTAAATGGAGTATAGCTTAGTTGTTGTCAAAAAGGAGTAAATTCTAGAGTATTGGTTTTTATTGATTGGTCTCTCTTTAATGTCCTATGTAGCCTTGGTTTTAGTATTTTATAAGAAGGGGTATAGCTAAGTTAGCTTAGCACATATGCAATGACCTATTTGTGGTTTCTATTAAAGTTGAGGTCATTGTGATCTTTAAGGCATTAAGGTTGGGCTTAAATGATTGTGTCTCATAATAAAAGGTCATGTTGCTTGAGGATAAACAAATACTTTAAGTTGGGGTGTTGATGGGTGGTGAGTTTACCACTCAATCATACTCATTATTCATGAACATTACCTTGTTATAGATGAATAAATGAGACATTATTGCAATTAGATGGACTAATGTCCACTTCTTGCAGGCATAAAGCTAAAGGGTTGGAAGGATGTGGATTGGTGCGCAAAATGATCAAAAAGGGAACAAGAAAGTGCAACTGAAGACCTAAAATAAAAGGACCTCAGGTACCGCGGTCGCGGACTATGGTCGTGGTCATGGTTAGTCAAGATGGTCAATCAACTGCAACCGCAAAAGTTAATCGCGGCCGCAGCCAGACTTGTGCGATCGCAGCTTGGTAAAAATATTTAGCCCAAGGGTAAAACTATAATTACACGTTGTGATCCAAATTTGTACAAAAATACTTAAGCCCTAGTTTTATGAAGGATTCATTCTATCACATTCTTCTTCCCTAATTTTTAGGGTTTTGCTCTAGACTTTGTAACCTCCTTTTTTGGAGAAGAAAATATTGTATAAATTTTGGGTGAATAACACATTGGAGACTTTGTAGGTGGAATATTTGCTCACTTCCATTTTTGTTATTATGGGAGAACCAATTTTAAAGTAGCATTCACTTGAATCTTCAACAGATTATTTCAATAGAGATTATGGGTATTTTTATGCTTACTTATCTTATGTGTAGCTAAATCTCCCTCATGGGTTATGTGTGTATAGGGGTTAAAGTGTGTGTGGGTTGTTATTTTTAGCATCTATTTGGTAGTTCTTGTTTATGGGTTCCATCATTGTTATGCTAATTTAGTTGGGATTTGATGGGCGAAAGTTCCAAATACCCTCATGGATTTGATGAGTGAAAGCTCCAAGCTCTAGAAAGCTCAAGGCCATCTTTGAAAGAAGGGTTTTGGGTGAATTTTAGGAATCCATATCATCCTCCAAAGAGGGTTGTGGAGACCAAAGCAATGATTGACAATTATTCATGTAGTTTGCTAAATTTTCACTATCTTATAAAGGTGAATATGAGGTTAACTTTGCCATGGGTATCATCCTAGAAATAGGGATGCCTATATTGAGGTTATGGTTACTAATTGTTGAACACACCTATTAGGTATTCAAAAGAATCAATAGGTGAAAGTTTGGTATTTTGTTGAAAGACTAGTATCAAAATCTATAACCAAGGCTACCCATATTTGAATTACTAAATCGATATTGATGACTAACTCCCACATGTCATTCTCTTAGTAATGCATAATCCCAAGATCCGCGCATAATTTTTAAACCTCTAATTTTTTGTACCCTTGAATTTATACTAGAAAAACCTAAAGAGAAACGTTAGCGTAGAAACCTTTCTCTCCCATGTTATCTTTTTGTACCATTTTTTTGAATTTAACTTGTATAATCATTTCAAACTAATTTGATCACCACTCGCATTGTTCCTTGTAGACTTAACCCTGACTCCAAAGTTAGGTAAATAAATTGACGACGACCGTCTTGCACTTAAATTGACGTGTAAGTTGAGCGTTATCAAGACCACACATTCCATACACAATCTTCCATTGAACAAGATTCACCCACACACATACGCTCTATCATACAAATATAAAATACACACACAACTTAACTGGAAAATGGAAGAAAAACCTAAAACATAGAGAAAAGTAAGGGAAATAGAGAGAAGAGAGAAAACTATTGAGATAGTGAAATCGAGAGAAAGAGGGAGAAAGAGATGTTCATTGATTATTTCCAGCAATTTTCTCCTCGAAAGCCCATCGGTTTCGCCACTGAAAATACTGTCAACCGCCTTTCATCCCTGTTTCAGCTAAATCTACTAGAAAAGGACACCACCTGCCCCATTTTTCCTAAATAATGAATTGGAACCATGTTAGCATTTGTAATTTACTTAGATTTATGTATCTATGTTTCGAATTGTACCTTTTTCTTCATGGGTTTGTGTTCAAACCAGAATTTAGGATCGACATGATTGATTTGATTCATAATCTTTCAGTTGGGGTTCAAATTAAGTTCTTTTGTTGTGTTTGATTTTTGTTCGGGTTGGCTGGTCTCGATACCGAGCTGGTGTCATTCATTTTGAGGTTTTCCATCGGTTTCCAAAATTGTCTTGGTCGTATTTCTTGATACCCAGTTTAGTTTGATCATTGTTGAGGTTCGACTCGAGGTTTCCAGGGGTGGAATTTCTTTATTCAAGTAACATTTAATTCGAAAGCTTCAAATTGAGGTCTAATTCTATTCTTTCCCTCATTTTATTTTATTGTTGATGATATCTGGTGTATCAAATTGAATATCGTGTGTATTTGTTAATCTTGATTGGTGATAAATCGCTACTTGTTTGATTTGTTGTTTGATTCCCTTAATTATGAACTGCCTTATGAAATGATGCCTCATTCGAGAGGTAAAATAAGTTATTTGGGGAGGCAAAAATTGAAAATTGATAAAAAAAAACAAGTGTTAGTTGTTTTGATTCATTGATTATGATAGTGTCGTGATAGGTCAAATGGGTAGGAAAATACTAAGTTGGGTAGGCAAATTGTAGAAATTGACGATTGTGAAATGAATAAATTTTTGTGCTTGAGATTATTTCAATTTGTCGCTTGAAATTAGAAAATGTATTCATTTAGCTGGGGAATGCCCTAAGGCCATTTGTACTTACTCCCGGGGGTATGCTCGGGGAATGCCCTGGGATCATTTGTACTTACTCAGTGGGGTATGCCTCAAAGTATCTTATACATGAAGGACGTTCGTGATCAAGGCCCGAGGAATTGGGTAGAGCATAGTTTAGGACTAGTGTAGGTTAGGATAGGTTTATTTCAGTATCTTTTATTATGGATTGTAATAATTAGACTGGACACTATTTTTTTTGGATATGTTTCGTTTGATTTGTTCATTTGTTTTGTTTATTTTATGTGGTTTATTTATTTCATAGCATCAGACTAGCCGATATACTCCGCGATGCAACCGTTGTCAAACTACGTGACCGAGGGATGCCTAACACCTTCCCCTCGGTTAATAAAATTCCTTAATCGGAATCTCTGTTCGTGGACCAGTTTTAAAAAAGTTAAAAAATTATTTTGAAATGGATTTCCAAAGGTAACTTGGCACACCAGATTATGCCAAGTGGAGACTCTGAATTTTAACTATTAAAAGTCCTTTTCGGAACAAATTATTTTCTTTCGTCACTTAATAATAAAACCCTTTTCAAACATAAAATTGATCTTTTTGGTTAAAAAGGAGGTGTGACACACCTTTTATGATTTAAATTTTCTTATTTCATTTTAGCATTCAAAAAGGCATGATTTCGTAATCATGCGGGTCATCATCCATAGTTGTAAATATTTCCCAAATTTTAATGAAAAGGCCTCAACTACTTTTATGCTAGTCATATTTTCCTTGTTTTGAATTGTGTTGTCATTATATTACTTGGTTTGTTTGTTTATCTTAGTAATTATATTTTAAAACTTCAATGTCATGTCATGTCGAGAGCTAAATGAACAAAGCAAGGAAAATAATGATGATGGGGAAACTTATGATTAGGACCATTTGGAGGAAGATATGGAAGAGTTTGAAAACCATGAGAATCCTAACCTGGATGAAACTAAAGTAGTCAATCTAGGAAATCATATTTAAGTTAAATAAACAAGAATTAGTGTTCACCTAATAGAGGCACAAAAAAGTGAACTCATTTGCTTGCTACGAGAGTATATCGATATATTTGCTTTGTCCTGGGATGATTATATACACCAATTGAATACTAACATTGTACTACATAAGCTACTAATAAATCCATATTTTGATCCAACAAAGCAAAAATGTGGAAACTCAAATTGGACTTAAGTTTGAAGATTAAAGAAGACGTGACAAATACAATCCAGTTTAAGGTACTGGAGGTCACAAAGTATTCAACATGTCTAGACAATATTGTTCTGATGCCAAAGAAATATGGAAAAATCATAATTTTTGTTGACTACAAAGATTTGATTAGATCTATTCCTAATGATAATTTCCTACTAACCAACATCTACATCCTAATCAATAACTGTATGAAGTGTGAAATGCAGTCTTTCGTAGATTATTTTTTGGGTATCATCAAATATTAATGGATGAGGAAGTTCCAAAAAAGATGACTTTCATCATACCCTAGGGTGTTTATCACTACATGGTTATGCCATTTGGTCTGAAAAACGCTAATGCGATATACATGAGGACTATAATAATGATCTTTAATGATAGGATTCATAAAGAAATCAAGGTGTACATTGATTATATAATCATCAAATCCCACAAGAGTCCTAATCATCTAACACGCCTGAGAAAGTTCTTTGATCGATTGAAAAATTGTAACTTGAAGTTGAATCCCGTTAAGTGAGATTTTTGGTGTTCTAGAAAAAAAATTATTAGGGCTCACAGTCAGTAGAAGGGACATCGAACTTGACCCTTCCAAGATCAAGAAAATTTAAGAGTTGCCACTACCGAAGATTAAGAAAGAAGGGATAAGTTTCCTGGGTTATTTGAATTATATTTGCAGGTTCATTGCCTAATCAAAGGTCATATGCAAGGAAATTCTCAAGATGTTGAAGAAAGATGCATTGAACAAGTGGACAAAAAAATACAAGAAGTCTTTTAACAAGACCAAAGATCATATATTCGTTCTTCCTGTTTTGGTTTCCCTAAGGGAAGGAAGTCTATTATTAATTTATTTGCTAATCTTATAAAATTCTTTTGGATGTATACTCAGTCAACATGATGAGATAGGTACAAAAGAGAAAGCTATCCACTACTTGTGTAAACAAGTTTACTCCATATGACGCATGCTACACACTGGTATAAAGGACGTATTATGCTTTAACTTGGGTCGCATAGCTTCATGTACAACATATCTTATCTCTAGAATAGATATCTTGAAGAAAATTCCAGAAAACCATACCTATAGAATAGTTAGCCAAGTGGCGAATGCAGCAGAGTGAGTTTGACATTGTGTAGGTGACTCAATAGGAAATGAAGGGGAAATACCTAGTGAATTATTTAGCTAAGAATTTAGTTGACGATAAATATAAGCCACTCCAAAAGTACTTCCCAAATGAAGAGATTTTGTTTGTGGGAGAATAAATTATTAAGGCTTACCCTAGATGGAGAATGTTTTTAGGTGGAGAATTTTTTTTTGATGGATCGGTTAGCTTGAATGGTTTAGGAAAGAGTAGTTCTAGTTTTTGGAAATAGGCCAACACTACCTGATAACCATTATATTATGCTTCTCATGCGCCAATAACATGACTGACTATAAATCATGCATCCTCAACCATAATTTAGCACTTGACAAGGGTGTTTAAGAATTATTAGTCATCAAAGACTAAAATTTATTAATTCATCAAGTACGAGAAGAATGGTCTATAAAAAAATTCAATATTTCCCCTTACATAGAATTGGTATAGAAGGTTAAGGAAAATTAACTTTAGGCATATACCAAGGATATAAAATGAGTTTGTTGATGATTTATCCACTATATCTTCCATGCTTCAACACCTAAATAAAAATGTCATTTAGGATAGGACCACAAACCCTAATTAAGACTCAGATGGAAATTTGATCTTACATCAATTCTTTGGAAATAAGTTTGAAGGAGCAACTAGCATATTATGCGTATGTTGAAGCAGATGCTGATAAAAAGATGTGGTATTTCAACATTATGAGGTATTTAGAATATGGAGTATATCTTGTGGAGGATAGCAACAACCATAAAAAAAAAATTTGATGTTTCTCTAAGAATTATTTCCCAAGCAGGGATATCCTTCATTGGAGGACCCCAAATTTAGGATTTCTAAGATGTTTTGATGTCATAGAATCCATGAAACCATTAGAAGAAGTGCATGCTAGACTATGCAGGTCCCATATGAATGGGTTTTCTATCACTAGAAAGATTATGAAAAGTTGTTACTTCTAGATAACTATGGAAAATGACCATAATAAGTATGTATAGAAGTTCCCAAAGTGCAAGTTACATAGTGATTAGATTCCTATTACTCCATATGAGCTTTATTCAATGAGTTCATATTAGCCTTTACTAGCTTGGGGTATGGGTGTTTTTGGACCAATAAAGCCACCAACATCAAACTACCATAGGTTAATCTTAGTTGCTATTGATTATTTCACCAAACCCCTTCGAAGAGTTTACCATTCTATTTTATGTATGAACTAGATAACTTAAATTCTCAAGGATGAGATATGTAGGTAACCTATGTCAGTTTTGGTCAATATTTTAGATTTTCCTACGACTCTCTAGCATAGCTTGAAACAACATCTGACCTGATTCTGTCTTCAATAGGATCCATGGGTTCCCCAACTACTCGTCCATATCATCCTATGAAATGGAAACTAGGATAGAAGTTTTGACAAGGAATATCAAAAATTCAAAAAAAAAAATCTTGTGAGAAAGACTTTGGGAGAAAGTCTTGATATCCTTGCTAGTCAAGATAATCCCAAACAATATCAAATTAAGGCAGAAATCACCAGCTGCGACTGAGTCTAAATAGACTAAATTCCAGCTATTACAAGCTTTTGTAAAATTGGGCAATCAAACTCCCCAGAAATAATAATGAGTTTTTGGATTGCTTTCATCGGATGTTAGACATAGCTAAGCCTCAAATGGAAAATATTTGTTAAGATTGAACATGACATGATTGTACATCTTTTCTAAAAAAAAATTTACTCAAGTTTCTTGAAACTATGTTTTTCAAAACCCAAAACTATTTTTTTGAAATCTATACACATTTTCTATTTCACTAGTTTTGCCTAATGTCAATTGAAACGGAGAATCAGGGTGGAATTCCAAACATAACGGGGCATCCAAAAGATGGAAAAAAGCAAATTCAGGATAGAAGGAGGTCAACACGGAGTAGTTTTACCCAAAACTAATAATCTTTCTATGGACGTGGGGATCAATGCATGAAATAAAGGTCTTTTTCTAAAATCCCCTAAGTGAATTAGGAATCATACCGATGAATATAATGCTCAAGAAAGATATTTTTTTATGGCCCTAGAGATGGGTCCAATTACCAATTTATCAAGCACCTTTTGACTTGTCTATCTTATTTAAAGAGAATATGTGTAACAAAAAAAGGCATCTTATCCTCATTATGAATATTTTATTTAAAAACTTTTCTAAAATCAGTCGCTCGAAAAAGTGACTTTGGGTCAGATATTTACCTTGAGAATAGGTACGTTCAAAGGAGTCGGCATAACAATGAAGTAATTAAAAAGATTAACCTAGAATTAGAATAGGAAAATATCCTCCTTAGATTTTCCATGAATCAAAGTAATCGATATTCAAGCTATCACTAGAAAGGGATTACAACCACTTGTTCACATTTGAAGGACGTGTTATCGTAGTACCTCCATAAAGGGAGAAGATTAATTCTAAGTATTTGTGTTTTAAACTTTCTTAAGGTTTGACTATGGTCTCTAGTAGGGGTAACACACTGTCGCTACTAACCATTTATATTGAGTACAAGTGCATGTAACAAAAGACTATATACTGGAAAAAATATTAAGGTGAATCTTCTATTCAAACTTTCGAGGAGGCCATTTGATTTCATCGTTTTCCATTTCATCCCATTATATTGCATTGCATTAAATTACATGGCATTCCATTACATTCCACTTCATATCATTGCATCCCATTATATTTGATTGCATACCATTTCAAGTCATTATATTTCATTGCATTCCATCAAATTCCATTGAATTTTATTAAATTCTATTGCATAACTTTGCTTAAATACCATTTAATTCCCTTGCCTAGTGGTCTATTTTATTTTATTGCCAAGAGGGCCATTTCATTGCAAGACAAATAGGCCATGTTGAGAGGGATTTTTTATTCTATTTGATTTCACTCCATGCCAAAAGGTCCATATTGAGAAGTCCATTTCATTTCATTACCAAGAGGGCTATTTCATTCTATGCTGAAAGAGCCATACTGAGAGTGTTATTAATTCCTAGTTGTGAAGGTCATTTCATTCCATTGTTGAGAGGGACATTTCATTTTATTATTGAGACGTACATTTTATTTCATGCTGAGAGGGCTGTGTCGAGAGGGCCATTTCATTACATGCCAAGAGGGCCATGCTGAGAGGGCCATTTTATTTTATTATCAAGAGGGCTATTTCATTCCACTACCAAGAGGGTATCATACCATCCAAATAAGTCTTCGTTACTACTCACCATGCAAGACGATAAGGTTTGGATTTATAATATGTTTTGGAGCACTTATATCTAGTGACCATTTGATGATAACACAATCGGGCATTAAGGATATATCAGTATTTTATATCTATTGACCATGCAAAAGATGATGCAGTCTAGCATCAATGATATTTTTGCACTTCATATGCCAGTATTTGAATGTATCAACATGTTGAAGTTTTAAGTATTTGATCCAAAGGGACGTCTCTAAGTTAGCTATCTAAAGTAGGACGACATACCATTTTTACCAAAAATTTACAATTCAAAGGTTATCTATAATACACAATATTTAAGATAGAATAGTGTGCAAGATTACCTATGAGTTTATAGTACATATGTCGCAACCACATCCTAACTGAAAAGTATGCAACATTACCAAAAAATCAACACTCAAAGGTTATTTGTATGCCGCAACGAAAGCCTTACCTAATGATGTGCAAGATTACCAAAATTTGGCAGTCTGAGGGTTTTTGCAGTGATATATCCAGGGTTTATTATCTATAGGATTACCCAAATACTGACAATTTAAAAAATATCCATAAGTCTTATCATATGCAATGTCGGTTAATATGAGGGAATACTCGAAAGTCTAACAATTTGAGGGATATCTATAAGCCACCTCTTATTCAAGGTATATGTAGTATCACCCAAAAGACCATCAACTCAAAGTACACCTATAAGACTTCTTATATCTAATATTAGATAATATGCAACATTACCTGGAGATTGAAAATTCAAGGGATATCTATAAGTCATACAGACATGAAAGATGCATAAGACTTACCCGAGGACATATGAAAGTAACATTTCCAATATCTGAAAGGGTTACCATTCCATATGCAATAAATATTATTGGTGACTAAGAGGGTTACCATATCAACATAAGATTACGAAATTATAGGGATCATTCTACTTAAAGTGTCATCGGTGTCTAAGAAGGACACCATACATTGAAGAAATTTTTTGATCATAAAAAATGCTATTTTATCCAACAACCAAGAGTTTTATTGTGTTTGTTATTGTAAAAATCATTGCCTTCCAAATAGGTACATAAGAGGATGACATTATTTTTTGGATAACATATCACATAGAGATATGGTAAAAGACTATATATCCTTCTGTGAATTACGTTTATCACCAATAATTTTGCTTAAGATATTGTTGAGAGCATTTGAAAGTATGAAAATATTAAAATAAAACCACTGGTATGAACGATTCCAAATAGGTTGCAGCATAATGTGGAACTTTTTCTTAGCAACAAATCAAGACGTGGTCCAAAAGGGAACATCAAACTCTTTAGAAGAGATCTAAAGGATGATTTCCACCACCATTAAACCACACCCTTATGATAAGGCATATGGGTATTTCGAGATATCTTGATTTTAGTTTCACTTTCAGGATATTTTTAAACTTATACTAGAGGTAACCTCTCTTTCCTTATTTATCGAATAACAACACACCTAGAGCTTTGGAAAATATGTCCAAGAAAATTCTTACCTATGAATGTGAAGGGCTCTATATTCAAGGTTATCAGGTTAAAAGCCTCTTTTCCATAACTTAATTTACTTGTCATTCATCCCGGGTAAAAGATTTTCTAAAATAAAAGACTATCTTTTCTAATGATTATGTCAAACTACAATTAGTCTAATTTCCTAAATCTCAGGGATATGTTGGCTGAACTCTTTATTGAAAACTCGACTATATTCCAACCACCAACCCTCTTATTCCCTAATTTCTTAGTCTTTTTTGAAATTAGGAGGCTGGTAGCTTATGAATTCTTTGAAACTCATGCTCCCAAATCAACTATTAAGAACTACAAGTTGCCTGAATACTCATGTAATCTGAGATATGTAGGAAACTCATTACTGCAGTGCATTCATAACTCTACAAAATTCATGCAAAAACTAATGTTTTTGAGAAATAAATTCAAGTTCGGATAAAGTTGTGAACTTCAAACTCCCTTTGCCAAGGGTTACTTCTATTCATGCTGCCAAAAAGGAGGGACAACTGTTGACACCTAGTTTTTGCTCTCCACGACTAGGTTTATTCTTGAGTTGCATCTATTTTAAATAAAGTCAAAATATTAGTTTAATCTGGATAAAAAGTTTTCGAATAAAAGTTTTTGAAAGATGCATCTGAGTTAATTTTTTCATTTTAAGTAGCGATTATACATTTATGCATTCACATATATGAGAATGTATAAATTTTGTTACTTAAATAACTACATTATAAAAAATTGGGTTTTAAGAAACTATTCAGATGGTTGTCTTGGTTTAAATATAATTTTTCCTTAAAACTAATTTATTTGGAAAATGTTAATTTGATTTTATTAATCCAAGAAACTCAAAATTAAATCGATTGCAAGTTCGTATCAAATTGTGATTCGATTTAACCAAATTAAATTTGGTTATAATTGAAATTAAATTAGTCACAATTGTAATGAAATGAACCAATTAGTTTTTAATTTGTATGAAATTTAAATGAAATTGACTAACTCTTAACCTACTTAAGCTATCTCTTAAATAGCATAATCTATTTTTCCCTTACCTTTTTACCTAATTAATCTACCCATTCTAATGGACTAACCCGCCCCATCCCATTTCGAACCCACTAAACCAGCCCAACCACTCTTTAATCCCTTAATCTGTCTTCCCAACCCCTAAACCTAACTACAACAGCAACAATATCAATGATCTCAATAATGAATCATAGAATCAAACAAACAACAATTTCAACCAACATATAACACTAATGAGTTTTGACCCAATATCCTTTTCACGCCTTCGTTTCACCCTTTCCCTACCAATAATATGTAATTATCACATAGATATCACCCACAATATTCTATAAATACCCAAATAGTTCAAATTCCATAAT
This sequence comes from Capsicum annuum, assembly GCF_002878395.1. NCBI lineage: Eukaryota > Viridiplantae > Streptophyta > Magnoliopsida > Solanales > Solanaceae > Capsicum > Capsicum annuum. Next base: position 84,066,584 of record NC_061121.1, read on the forward strand.
TCAAGAGAAGGGTGGTACGATATCATAACAAAACCACCTCACAATCTTATCATTTCTAAAAATTTGAAATTTGCCCTTAGTAAATCTCCAAATTTGCCCCACATTCCTCGACTCAAATATCAACCAATCTGAGGGTTCTCATTGTGACATATATAGTATTGATTATCTGTAAGATTACCCAAAGACTGATAATTGAAAGAATATCCATGTCTTATCGTATGCAATATCGGATAATATGTGGGATTACACGAAAGGCTGACGATTTAAGGGATATCTATAAGTCATCTATTATTCTAGGTATATGTAGTATCACCCAAAAGACCATCAACTCAAAGGACGCCTATAAGACTTCTTATATCTAATATTTGATAATATGCAACATTACCTAAATATTGAAAATTCAAAGGATATATGTAAGTCATACTGGCAAGAAAGATGCTCAAGACTTACCTGAGGACATATGAAAATATCATTTCTAATATCTGAAAAGGTTACCACTCAACATGAAATAAATACTGTAAGTGACTAAGAGGGTTACCATATCAACATAAGATTACGTGATTATAGGGATCGTTCTACATAAAGTGTCATCGGTGTCTAAGAAGGACATCACACTTTGAAGAAATTTTTCGATCATCAAAAATGCTAATTTAACCAACAACCAAGAGTTTTATTGTGTTTATTATTGTAAAAATTATCACCCTCCAAACTGGTACATAAGAGGACGACATCATTTTTTGGATAACATATTGCATCTAGATATGGTAAAAATCTATATATCATTTTATGAATTACGTTTATCACCAATAATTTTGTTTAAGATATTGTTGAGAGCATCTGAAAGTATAAAAATATTAAAATGAAACCACTGGTATGAACGACTCCAAATAGGTTGTAGCATAATGTGGAACTTTTTTCTTAGCAAATATTCAAGATGTAGTCTAAAATGGGATATCAAACTCTTTGGAAGAGAGCTAAAAGATGATTGCCACCACCATCAAACCACACCCCTATGAGAAAGCATGTGGGTATTTCTGGATATCTTGATTTTAGTCTCACTTTTAAGATATTTCTAAGGTCATACCAGAGGTAACCTTTCCTTTTCTTCTTACTCAAATGACAGCACACCTAGATCTTTAGAAATTATGTCCAAGAAAATTCTTACCTATGAATGTAAAGGGCTCCACATTCAAGGTTAATAGGTTAAAAGCCTCTTTTCCATAACTTAATTAACTTGCCACTCATCCCAAGACAAAGATTGTCTAAAATAAAATACTATATTTTCTACTGATTGTGTCAAACTACATTTAGTGTAATTTTCTAACTCTCGGAGATATGTATGTTGCACTTACTACATTTCAACCACCAACCCTTTTATTCCCCAATTTCTTAGTCTTTTCTTAAATTGGGAGAATGGATAGGTTATGAATTCTTTGAAACTCATGCTCCCAAATCAACTATTATGAACTACAAGTCACCTTAATGCTCATGTAACCTGAGATATGTAGGAAACTCATTATTCCAGTGCATCCATAACTATACAAAATTCGTGTAAAAACTAATATTTTTGAGAAATAAATTCATGGTCGGATAAAATTAGGAACTTCAAACTCCCTTTACCAAGGGTTACTTGTATTCACGCTACCAAGAAGAAGGGACAGTTGTTGACATCTATTTTTTGCTCTCCACGACTAGGTTTAATCTTGACTTGCTTTTGTTTTAAATAAAGTCAAAATATTAATTTTATTCGGATAAAAAGTTTTCGAAAGATGTATCTAAGTTAATTTTGTTATTTTAAGTAGTTATTATGCATTTATGCATTTGCATATATGAGATTGTATAAATTTTGTTACTTAAATAACTACATTATCAAAAATTGGGTTCTAAGAAACTATTCAAATGGTTGTCTTGGTTTAAATATAATTTGTCCTTAAAAGTAATTTGTTTGATTTTATTAAGCCAAGAAGCTCAAAGCTAAATTGATTGCAAGTTCGTATCAAATTGTGATCTGATTTAACCAACTCATTAAATTTGGTTATAATTGAAATTAAATTAGTCATAATTGAAATGAAATGAACCAATTAATTTTTAATTTGTATGAAATTTAAATGAAATTGACTAACTCTTAACCTACTTAGGCTATCTCTTAAATAGCATAATCTACCCTTACACTTTTACCTCATTAATCTACCCATTCCAATGGACTAACCCTCCCCATCCCACTTCGAACCCACTACCCCAGCCCAACCACTCTTTAATCCCTTAATCTGTCTTCCCAACCCTAAACCCACCTACAAAAACAACATCAATGATGCCAATAATGAATCATAGAAGCAAACAAACAACGATTTCAACCAACATCTAACACCAATGAGTTTTGACCCAATACCCTTTTCTCATCTTTGCTTCACCCTTTTCCTCCTAATAACATGTAATTCTCACATGGATATCACCCACAATATTCTATAAATACCCAAATGGTTCAAATTCCATGATTCAAGAGAAGGGTGGCATGATGTCATACCAAAACCACCTCATAATCTTATCCTTTCCTCAAAATTTGAAATTTGCCCTTAGTAAATCTCCAAATTTCCCCTGCATCCCTCAACTCACATATTAACCAATCTTAAAAAATTGATACCCAAATTCTCCTACATATACCACTACTATTTTTGCTGAATAAGAGGTTCGAAGTTGGAATATGAATGGTTTGGACACCCAAAAAAGGCTCATTAACAAAAGGGAACCCCAATTAAAAGAGATTTCGCTAAAATTAAAATATTTATTCTTGTGTTGAATCCTTGTAATACCATTAGGTTTAGGATTTAAACTAAAGAATCTAATCCAAATTCTCTGGTGGTAGAGGAACTCTGACAAAGAGCTCATAATTCTAGTTTGTTGGGCTAGAAAAAAGTAAATCACTCATTTGATTTTTTTTGTCTCTTAAATTTCTTTTTATCTGTTTTTGTTTTGTTTCCTTTTATGAATAATACGTCGTGTGTTCTAAGGTTCTTAATGTGGAATTTTTTCAACTATTCATTTACTCGTTTTGTTACCAAACTATTTCAACAATGGATAATTGGTGAAAAATCTCATATTTTCACATCTGTTTGATTTTGAGTATGCTAATATATTTATCTTATGGGGTTGATCATGTTTGTATTAATATGTTATAACATTGTTGAGGTTTGCTAAAATTGGGAGTTTTGTGTAATTATCATTGTACGTCGTTTAAAAGTTTCAAATTTTGATGTTTGAATGTTGTGCGTATTGTTATGATTTTATTTAGTAGTGCTTCATAATTATAACACTATTTTTGTACCATAAAATGGTAAATGAGGTTTAGCATCTTTTTAAACTGGCTGGTAGAGTTGTCATTGTAATTCACTTGATGATTTAGTATATTTGATAGAAGATAATTGTTGATTAGTCAATGCTATGATTCATTCAGTTTTCTTAAGCTAAGGAATCCTTACGGAAGTCTTATTGATCCATTAAATCGATAAATCTTGATGATAAGATAAGTCTATTTTTTCCAAAGTTGTTGCCAAGAATCTTATTTCAAGATTTAAGCTTAATTTAATTCTAAAATATACTTCTCTGATATAAGTTTAATCACTTATGAATCGGGAAAAACTTTGACAAGACTTATTAAATGTAGTGAAACTCTATCTTTTCTTTTCTCAATAAGTTTCCTCAATCTCTTTGTTTTCTTTTTCTATTGATTTCTCTATGACATGAGAGGAGTGGAAGTGAAAAAGTTTTCCTTATAGCTCAATTTCATTTTTCAGCTCGTGTAGTCAGTATGACACCGTGATGTCCTATTAAAGGCTCTTATTCCCTAATGTCATTAAATCACTTCTCGGGAAGTAGTGTTTTGTTTTTTTGTCTTGGTAGTAGTGTTTGATCCTCCCCGTTCTAAGGAAAAGTTGAGATTAGTATGATTTTTCATCTTTTGTTTTAATTTTATCACCTAATCACTACTATCAGTAAATGGGTCAATATGATTTTCTTGAAGTTTCTCTTTATTAATGGTACATTTAGAGCTAAGTTATATCCCTTATGGCCTGATTATGTCTTCATCACTTCCTGATGGATCAATATCTCAACTCCCCTATCCTTTTTCTTTAGCTAATGAAAGGTTTAAAAAAAACACCTTCATGAGTGCTCTTGTAGTGATATATTTTTAGTATGTGATATTATGTAAGATGATTGAAAAAATGAAGAAGAAGAAGAAGACGAAAAAAATGTCTTCATGATTTTAGATTCTGCAATCAAGTTGTGAATTTCTTGCAAAAATGTTTATGGTACTTCCTCTTCTCTTGTTAAAATTATGCTGTTAAGAAACATGAAATCATTTCTTAGTTATGAATTTGTCAAATCATCTATATTATTGCGTATATGTTTGAGTTAATTAACTTAAATTTTGAAAGACATAACACATCCTCACTGTCTATCTGAGTGAACATGCCAACTTTGCCATAAGATAAAAATAATAATCTTTTCTTTTCTTCTCCTTAAATTCATTGCAATTACATTTGGATTTTGGTTTGTTCAGAATGTTAATAATTCTTTTTTTTCCTTTTTGCATGAATACCCTTACTTTGAGTCCAATTGGACTTCTTCTCTTGCATTACCCAATGGGCTTGGGGGCCCAAATCTTGATTAGGTCAAAGCCTCAAGAGCATAAAATTTATTCAAAATTGCAAAACTCAAATAAAGAAATGTATAGCTAATTACACTTGGAAGATAATACACAGGGACGAAATAAAAAGTAGAGCCATAAATAGGCTTAACCCATTTAATTTTTGTAGTCCAAGTTGGACAATTCATAGGGGTTTGGGCCTAACTGCCTATATCCAACTTCTTCCCTCCCATTCTATATATTTATATAATTTAGAATTTATTTTTTATTTCTAAGCTTTTAATTAACTTAGTTCAATCCCCGTGAAAAGTACCATAATTTGCCTTTTGTTTGATTTGGCAAAGCTTGTGATTTAATTAATTTCAAAATTGGTTTATTAGTTGCTCACAAATTAATCTTTATTAAATTGTGTTTTGTCACTCAAGTGTATTTCACAAATGAACTTCTTCGAAATAATTTCCTTGTTTTAATTAAATTTCCGCAATTTTTTACAAGCTAGTCTAACAAAGTTATTTTCAAATAGATCGAACAACCGCAAGTTACCGGTACTCTTGGTGGCTTAACACCTTCCAAGATTATTAATAGGAACCACTTATCCAAATTTTTAAAACATGAATGATATTTTCAATTTTAATTTGTTTAAGTATATTTTTAAAGGTTTACTTAATTTTCCTTAATCAAATTAAGTTGTGACTCTCTTTTCATAAAATTGAAAAAACTTCTTCGTGTTTGAATTCAAAAAACTACAAAAGTTATTTTTCTCCACAAAACAAGGTCAACTATAAGGACAAGAAAAAAAGAGAGAGATTTTACTCTGGTTGAAATCAATGCTTCCCAAGCTTATATTTTACTAAATTGTGAGGAGGTTGAGCTATTTGTAGGTAATCAAAGTTCGCTTCATAATATAAAATATATCCTAAGATCATGACTTCTAATTTAAATTAGTTTTTTGCAATGAAATATGTACATAAAACGTTTGCAAGAAGAATTTTAAAATCTCTCTCAAAGTCAAATACATAGGATCCTTGAAGAAAATTTCCCTCCATGGATCAAGGGATATGTAAGGTTTTAAAAAATATTATTTTTTATACGATGATATACTTAAATTGACTTCTAAAATATAACTAGATCTTTCAACTTTCTTATATAGGCTTGTTATAATTCCATTGAGAATGAATTCTTATGTAGTTTTGCTCGTGGACCATTAATAAGAGCTACATATCATTTGATTTGATTTCTTAATAAATAAAAATTTCATACAGAATGTCATTGTAGCACAAGATCAACAATGAATAGTGGAGTTTGTATCTTGAATCCAAATTTAGGTGATTAATATGGGCGAATAAAAAGATTATACAAGTAGAATATTGCAAAGCACCTATAAAGCAAATTGTCTTATTCAAATGTGAATGGTTCGACTCTACAATAGATTTTGGTGTGAAGAAGCATAATCAGTACAAATTAAAAATGCTAAAAGAAAAACTGATGAGTATCATCATCATCATCGTCAGTATAAGAATAATATCTTTATTCTTGCAATGCAAGCAATTGTATTGGAATGCTTCTATAGATAATATATTAATATATTATTTTAAACTATATTTTAGAAAAATGCTATTGGGACACTTCTATCAATGATATTGTAATGAAGCAACAATGGTTGAAGAAGGTAGCATTATGCTATAATAACGTCATTTTGAATATAAAAAGAGACAATGTTCAGTAATAATATGTAAATGACCATGTCAAAGATGGATGAAACTTTAAGGAAGTGATGAATATATTAAAAAGTTATAGATAAATTCAAAAAAATCATTATGGTGGTTGTAAAGCCGTTGTTGGGATTCACATAGATGCCTCTATCATAATTGGAGAGAATCTAAATAAACTTGTAAGTACATAATTCATGAACTATATTACTAAGATCTTTATGTTACACTTGTATTTGAACATAGGTTACTAGTTAGAAGTAGTTCTTTTTGTTTTCTAATGAGCAATGTTGTGTGTTTATTTATTTTTTATAGGAAGTTTCTTTTGTTGTTGACTATTGACCTTATGGGGTTTCATAGGTATAGATTATGAGTGCTCTTTGATGTGTGTTGTGTGCTGATTAAACCTTCCAATTTATGAGGCCCGATTAACGTATTATTTATTTTGACTAGCCAGTTACTTCAATATTATTATTATGGTTATGTTATGGTAGTTTAATTTTGGACTGGTAATGATATTCAATGTATGATTTTGATTCCTTTCTCTTATGATTATTCTATTATGGATAATTTTCTCAAGTTTAGACATTGGCATTAGGGACCTTGATTATGCCAATATTACTTTCTACTATGATTAAGAGGCCTTAAGAAGTTAGTATGACTATATTAGGTTGTACCTTTGAGTTAGTCTCGTATATACACACACATATATATGTCTATCTATAGTATTACTATACATACCTCTCTTCATTTATTTATTCACATTATATATCCATTCCTTAGCATTGTATACTACTATATATATCTTTCTTTTATCCTTTATTTATATATTGGCCAGTGATATATGGTATAATACTTTAGTTCTTGAGTAAGGCTAGAATAGGATAATTCAACCATATTTTCTCATTAGATTTATTATATTAGCTCCCTGGATATTTGGTTGTAGTTTGAATTTTTGCTTGCATGTTATATATATTAGCATTATCTTTGGATCTAAGTTTGTAGTCGCCTACCGAGTATATGTGTTTAGCACTCAAACTACTCTTTTGTAGCTTGTAGATAATAGTATGGGTTCACACTATTGTTTTGTACATCATGTTGAGCATCTATGGATTGGCGATTTAGGATGAGCTCCTAGATATTAGAGTATTACTATTCTCCCTCTTATGGATTAGACTGATCTTTACATTATATTAAGAGATAAGTTATACTTGTTTATTTATTTTGCACTTTATTTTGAATCAATTTTATACTAGAAGCTCTTGTACTGATTTCACCAGGTTTTGGGTCTATTTTCTATGTATTTATCTGTTAATATGTTTATTTTTTATCTTTATTCATTCCTATTAGTAGTCTATTACTATCAGTTGTGGACTATGGGTTGGCTTACTTACTAGTGGTTCATAGTAGGTTCTATCATGACATGTGAAACTGGGTTATGATAAAATGGTATCAGAGCCTAGTTTTACTGGTGTGTTAGTACAAGAGCTAAGTATCTAGTAGAGACCTGCAGATTAATGTTGAGATGCCTATATCTTATCTTCGGGAGGCTATAATGCATTTTTAAGAAATTCTATTCATGACTCATTGTCATGTGCCCATATTTCTATAAGCCTCAAGTACATTCTTTGACTTTATTCTATCCCTAATGGATGATAAGAGCTTATCAATAGATATGAATAGGACTTTACTATGAATTTTGAGAGTTTTAACACAACATTAAATTAGGGATTTAGTGATGGATGTAGAAGATCTTCAGTGTTGGTCAAAGGATTTGAGGCTAGCCCAGGCTTTGGTAGAGTTTGTGACCACTTTAACCTTTTGAGATTCTGTATTATGGGTTCCAAGCCTTCTACAAATACATCAAAACTAGAGATGAAGTTTGATTCTTTAATTAATTCTTAGGCTTAAGTTGGGTTTGTCTATGTATTGGGTTCTTAGGCCATAGAGAGAGCATGTATTAAGACTTATGAAAGTGATATGTCATCAGAACAGTGATATTGTTATTCTTTCTGGGAGTAAAGATAATCTTGGTAAAGGGTAGCTTCACTTATAGCTTAACTATTTCTCATAAATAGTATCTCTTACTATAAGTGGCTCTCAGATCAATTTTGGTGATCACAGCAGGAAAAGTTCTCTTTGGGCCCTGTAGAGTATTTGGTATGTGTCTTCAAGTTGTGGTGGCATTTTTGGATCAGTATGAGTAGTATCTTAGAGTATTCTATGAGATTTTTATGGTCATGACTAGATTAGTCCTTGGTCTAGAGAGTGCCCTAGGTGTGAGTTAGTTATTCATACAGGGTTAGGATATGTTACCCGCCAGCCTAAGGCTCCTGAGATATGTTATGATTACAAAGAAAATGGTCATCTCATTAGGAAGTGCCCTCAATATCAGTTGGTGAGACTATTAGGGTCAACTCATATTTCTCGCCAGCTTAGAGCTTTAAGGTTTTCCTATGGTTGTAGAGAGATCAGTCACTAGTCTAGTGAGTGTCCTCAATGTGGGATTATTAGTCATGTTGTTCATCTAGACCAGTCTTATAATGTTGTGGCACCCTCAGCTAAAGTCAGTGCACTTGGTACCTCAGTTGGTGATTTAGACGCTCAGTCTTAGTTTGGACCCAGTATTTCATTCATGTGATTTAGGATTCCACTGTGATAGGTGCACTTTTTATTTCCTTCCTTTACCTTTTAGTTTTAGAGTATTAGGGTTCTCATTTCCATAGATGATTATGTACCTTGGTAGGTTTATTTAATTGGTTTGTCTTGGTGTAGAGCTCATTATTAATTGACTACCGCCGTAGATAATTTCTTTTAGTGGTGGATAGAGTGGGTTAGTGTTGATATTTTCCTATGCGTGTAGCATATGGGTTCGAGTCAAATTTACCTTTTCATATTGGCCATCTTATGGCCCTAGACTGGCATTCGATATTGGTTTTCATTTTTGGTTCCACCTACTCCTTATATCAATATTTATATTACTATTATTTTTGTTATTATTTGATATTGATTTGATCCTCTCTTGATGGATCCTACCCTAGCATTATATAGTTAGAATTCCTTTCTATGCAATTTTAGATTTTTGGCCTAGGCGGGAAGCTTGGTTTGATAATTTATCTCATATAGAAAGGTGAGGTTGGTCATTTTCCTCTTTATTAGCGATGTTGGGAGGACTGTTAAGTGGATTATGCCAGTGAAGGCAAAATGGCCTTCTGTGGTTTTGTTATGGTTTTAGTGTTGGTAGTTTGGTTAAATTTCCTACTTTGGGTGCTAAGATTATAGGCCTTACCTTCGAGCTTGTTCAGATTTCATCATTGACTATTGTTCTCTATATCCCATTTCTAAGGTTGATCACTTTGAGATTCACTCTTCTAATTTGGTTAGTTAATCATTCGGTAGTGATCTTTGTATTAATTTCGAGAGATATTGGACTTGCATTTTAGGTTGCTAAGTGCATGTCCTAGTGATAGCTTTGGTCTTGGTCTTAGTTTGGAGTTGGATATTTTGTTCTTGCTATGATGTGGTTTTAGTGCTAAAGGAGTTAAGGGAGAGAGATAGGTGGTCCTTTTTATGACTGCTTCATAAGTGGTAAATTAGATATTTGTTTCTAACATAGAATATTGGATTGACCAGCTTCCATCGAAGGTTGGGTTTCTCTTAGTTGCTAGAGTTTTGGTTATCTCTAGTACTGCTTGTAACCTTGGCTAGTTCTTAGGTATGCCTTTATGTATTATGTCCTCCAGTAGATATGAAGTTTATTGCTTATGATTTCAAATTGTTATTTATCCTTTATTGTGATTTTGATTCCTAACTATATTTGATTTTGGCTCCGCCAGGAACCAATAGGGAAATGTCTGATTTGGATATCCAAGTAGATTTGGGTGTTTTCCCTCGATTCATACTTGTTGGTTCTAGTTTCAAATTTGATGCATTTGGATGGCGTCTTATGGGTTATGATATATTTTTAGTGTGGATGCTTACCCATCTATAGGATTGATTTAGACAATTAAGATCGGACAGTTCATCTTAAGTGTTGACATTTGATTATAGAGATTGGGTGCAGCCTTTGATTTTAGATTTTCCTAAGATAGTGTTTCATTTATATGCTGGCTAAGCCTACTCTTTAGCTAGTTATTCGGTCATCTTCAATTTAGGCAAATTATGGCTGATACATGTTTAGATGGTAGTCCGTTGGCACTTGAGGATGATTTCTTCTGCCCTTGATATCGATTTTCAATTTTTGTTGAGATATTTGGTTGATCTACTCAATACGAGTAGTATGCTCGATTTCTATTCAACATGATTATCTTTGGCTAATGGGACATCCTGGAAAGGATCGTTTAGTGGTGATTATTTATGCTTTGATATATCGACTATCAGTTTCAAGGGTCACACAGACCAGTTATAGTATTAGCATAGATTCTTATTAAACTAAAAGCTCTTGTACTGGTTTCACCAGGTTTTGAGACTATCTTTTATGTATTAATCTATTATTATATTTATTTATTTTTATCTTCATTCATTCTTAATTGTAATTCATTACTAGCAGTTCCAAACTATGGGTTGGCTTACCTACTGGTGGTTCATAGTAGGTGTTATCATGACCTGAGAAATTGGTCCGTGATAAAATAGTATCAGAGCCTAGGCTTACTGGTGTGTTGTTAAAAGAACTAAGTGTTTAGTAGAGTCTTGTGGATCACTGCAGAGACATCTATATCCTATTTTTGGGTAGCTATAAGGCATTTTTAGGAAATTCTATTCTTGACTCCTTGTCATGTGTCTATATTTCTCTGAGCCTCAAGGATATTCTTTGACTCTATTCTATCCCAAATGGATGATAAGAGGTTATCAATAAATGGAGATGGGACTTCATCATGTATTTTAATAGTTCCAATACAACATCAAATTAGAGAGTTGGGGATGGATGTAAAAGATCTTCAATTTTCGTCGGAGGATTTGAGGCTAGCCTAGGCTTCGATAGAGTTTGTTACCACTTTAACCTTTTGTGATTCTGTATTGGGGCTTCCAAGACTTTTAACAAGTACATGATAGCTAGAGATAAGGTTCAGTTCTTTGAGCAATTCATAGGCCAGATTTGAGTTTATTGGTGTTCATAAGGGCTGCTTGTCAGTTTCAGAGTATAAGATTGGGTTTCCTTAATAGTCCAGACATACTAATATTTTATATCCTTCTAAGCATGATATGGTGCATGGATTTACTAGTGGATTTTCCCTGCTACTCCATTTAGAGTCAGGAGCATTTGATAAAAATCAGGTCTATCTTTCCTCAGGTTGTTGATTATGCGAAGGCCACAGAAAGAGTATGTATTGAGACTTATGAAGGTGGTGGTAAGAGGCCATTTCATTAGTATGGTGCTATTGGTATTCTATCCAACAGTAAGAATCCTTCTGGCGAAGGTCAGTTTCACTTGTATCCTGACCATTCCTTATAGGTAGCAGCGTAGACTATAGGTGGATCTTAGATTAGTTTTGGTGATCACAGCAACCAAAGTTCTATTTGAAACTTCTAGAGCATTTGGTTTAGGTCTTTAGGCTATGATGGTTATTCTAGATCAGTAGAAGTAGTATCTTGGAGTATTATATGAGCTTATTGTGGTCATGATAATATTATTCATTGGTTTAGAGTATGCCCTAGGTTGAGTTGGTTGTTCATACTGGGTTCGCACGTGTTCCCCGCCAACATAGGGCTCCTAGGTATGTTATGATTACAGGAAGGATGGTCATCTCAGTAAGGAGTGCCCCTACATTGGTTGGTCAGCTTATTAGGGTCTTCTTGTATTTCTTGCCAAGTTAGAGCTTTGAGGGTTTTCTATGATTATAGAGAGACAAGTCAGTGGTTAATACAGTATCCTCGACACGAGATTATTAGTCATTTGGTTCATTTAGATCTGTCTCTTAGTGTTGTGGCACCTTCAGTTAGAGGTATTGTACTTAGTAACTCGATTGGTGTTTTAGACAATCAGTTTGAGTTTAAACCTACTCAGATTTATACTTTCTTGGTCATGTCAGACACCTGACTTTGGATTTCACCGTGATAGGTGCACTTTTTATTTCCTTCCTTTACTTTTTAGTTTGAGAGTGATGGAGTTCTCATACCCATCGATGATTATGATCCTTGGTAAGTTTATTTGATTCTCAAATGTTTTTGTGTAGAGTTTATGATTATGTGACTACCCTTGTTGATGATTTATTTTAGTAGTGGAAAGAGTAGATAAGTGTTGACATCTCCCTAGTTGTGTAGCATTTGGGTTTGAGTCCCATTTACCTTTGCATATTGTCTTTCTTATGGCCCTAGAGTGGTATATGGTATTGGTTTTCACTTTTGGTACAACCTACTATTTATATTAATGTTTATATTATTTTTATTATTATTGTCATTATTTGATGTTGATCGATCCTCGCTTGATAGATGGATAACCTAGCATTATATAGTTAGAACTCCCTTTCTTGTAATTGTAGTTCATTAGCCTAGGCGGCTAGCTTGGGTGGATGATTTATCTTATATAGCAAGGTGAAGTTAGTCATTTTCCACTTTTATTGGTTATATTAGGTCAGCTATTGAGTGTGCAATGGCAGTGAAGGTAAGTTGGCCTTCTGTGGTTCTGTTATGGTGATAGCTTTGGTCTTGGTATTTGTTTGGAGTTGGATATTTCATTCTTATCTTGATGTGGTTTTGGTTCTAGTGGAGTTAAGGGAGGTAAAGATAGGTGATCCTTCCCGTGACCATTTTTTAAGTAGAAAATTGGGTATTTATTGTTAAGATGGAGTATTAGATTGACTAGCTTCCACCGAAGGCTAGGTTTCTTTAAGTTGCTAGAGTTTTTGTTTTCTCTAGTACTTCTTGCACCCTTGGCTATTTTCAATTTTTTGTCAGGATTTTTGGATGATCTACTCTTCAGGAGTAGTATGCTTAAGTTGGATTCAACATGGCTTCATCCTTAGTTGATGGACATCTTGAGAATATAGTTCATTGGTGAGTATTTGTTCTTTGGTTTCTCGACAGTTAGTTTCGAGGGTCATCCATACCAATTGTAGCATTGTCATAAATTACAAACATTGGTCATCATCATTTGTATTCCTAAGTAGCGTTTATGGGCTTATACCCATGCTTGGTATCTTGGATTCGGTGGAACAACTTTAATTCTTTGAGGATAGTTTGATGGAGTTGTGGGAACAGGACGCGGGTGACCTTCTTCTTGATTTGGAGTGTAAGAAGGGTTCGAAAGACAAAAGAAGGTTATATATGGATGTTGGATTTGATTTCATCAATCCATGCCTTGGATTGTATTTGGCTTTGATGAGTCTTTGCTTGTTTGTGCTACTATCGGTGTGGTATCAGTTTCTTTTAGTTTTAATTTGCGTGCATCAGCACTTCTTGGTTCAGTTGGGGTTGGTTGGTTATGGAGGTTGAGTCTTGGTTGTTTGAGAAGTGAATAATGGATGTTGGTTGAAAAAAGGATACATATAGCAAAATCCCTTTGAATCATTATTTCTTCTTAAAGGTTATAAAGGGAGTCAGGCTCGAAGCATGCAGGAACAGTACCTCATCCCTTGACCTTCCATGATACATCTATCCATTGACTTTTTTTTAAAAAAAGTCTTTTTAGTAGTAGATATTGTAATGACCCTCTAGGTTATTTCTCGACTTACTCATATTTTTCGCATTTCGAGCCTCTACACGGTAGCTTCAGGTCCTTTACAACTTGTTGAAATCGTCAGTTCAGTTATTGAACAGTGTATTTGGGTTTTATTCTGAATTCTAAATTTTAGAGCTTTTGATGTTATGGAATTGATCTTGGACTAAAACTCCTAACACACGATCTCATATGAGAATTCTAACTGTGTCATCAGTTCTGGAACGTTTATTTTAGGCTGGAGGGACCTTTGGTTTATGTCTAGAGGCATCCAAGCTCATTTTGGACTATTGGGTGATTACCCGAATTTCTAAAACTTGAATGATATTTTCTATTTTAAATCTTTTAAGTGTATTTTTAAAGGTTTTCTTAATTTTCCTTAATCAAATTAAGTTTCGACACTCTTTTATAGAAATTGAATTTGAAAATTTTTCTAAATGTTTGATATCGAAAAATTACAAAAGTTATTTTTCTCCATAAAACAAGGTCAATTACAAGGAGAAGCAGTAAAAGAGAGATTCAACTCTGGTTGAAATCAAGGCTTCCCAAGCTTATATTTTACTAAATTGTGAGGAGGTTGAGCCATTTGTGAGGTAACCAAAGTTCGCTTGATAATATAAAATATATCCTAAGATCATGACTTCAAATTTAAAATATTTTTCTGCAATGAAACATGTGCATACAATGTTTGCTAGAAGAATTTCAAAATCTCTCTCAAAGTCAAATAGATAGTAGCCTTGAAAAATTCCCTACAATGATCAAGGAATATGTAATGTTTAAAAAAATATTATTTTTTATTCGATGATGTACTTAAATTAACTTCTAAAATATAATTAGATCTTTCAACTTTTTTATATAGGCTTGGTACAATTCCATAAAGAATGAATTATTATGTAGTCTTACTCGTGGACCAGTAATAGGAGCTACATATCATTCAATTTGTTTTGTTAATAAATAAAAATTTCCCAAAAAATGTCATGGTAATGTAAGATCAATAATGAATAGTGGATTTTGTATCTTAAATCCAAATTTAGGTGATTATTATGGGTGAGTACAAGAGATTATACAAGTAGAATATCGTAAAACACCTTTAAAGAAAATTTTCTTATTCCAATGTGAATGGTTTTATACTATAATAGATATTGGTGTGAAGAAGCATAATCAATACAATTTAAAGAAGCTAAAAGAGAACTTGATGGGCATCCTCATCATCGTCGGTATAAAATATGAATTTTTTTCTTGCAATGCAAGTAACTCTATTGGAACGCTTCTATAAATAGTATATTAATATATTATTTTGAACTGTATTTCAAAAGAAATTCTATTGGGATGTTTTTATTAGTGATATTATGGTGAAGCAACAATGGTTGACGAAGGCATCATTATGCTACAATAATATCATTTTGAATATAAAATGAGACAAAGTTCAGCCAGACTATGTAAATGACCACGTATGAGAAAGGTGGAAGAAACTTTGGAGAAGTGATGAATATATTAAGAAGTTGGAGATAAATTCAAAGAAATCATTATGGTGTTCATGAATTCATTGCAGGGACTCATATAGGTGGCTCTATCATAATTGGAGAGAATAAAAAGAACTTGTAAGTATATAATTCATGAACTATATTACTAAGATCTTTATGTTACGCTTGTATCTGAACATAAGTTACTAGCTGGAAGTAGTTGTTTTTGTTTTACAATGAGCAGTATTGTGTGTTTATTTATTTATGATGGGGGGCTTCTTTTGTTGTTGACTATCGGCCTTATGGGAGGTTGCATAGGTATAGGTTATGAGTGCTCATTAATTTGTGTTATGTGCAGAATGAACCTTCCAGTTTATGAGGCCCGGTTAATGTATTATTTGTCTGGCTAACTGACTACTTCATTGTTTTTATTATGGTTAATTCATGGAAGTTTTTTTATGGATTAGTACTGAGATTCAAAGTATGATTCTGATTCTTTCTCTTATGATTATTTATTATGATTACTTATCTCATCTTTAGATGTTTGGATTATGGACTGGTAAAGGTTAGCTTCACTTGTAGCCTGACTGTTCCTCATAGATAGCATCTTACACTATAGGTGGCTCTCAAATTAGTTATGGTGATAATAGTAGGTAAAGCTCTCTTTGAACCATGTAGAGTATTTAGTATGGATCTTTACACCATGGCGGTTGTCCTGGATCAGTATGAACAGTATCTTAGAGTATTCTAGGAGATTGTCGTGGTCGTATCAAGATTAGTCCTTAGTCTACTCAATGCCCTAGGTGCGAGTTTGTTGTTTATACTAGGTTAGAATGTATTCCCCACTATCCTAGGGCTCTTGAGGTATGTAAGGATTCCAAGGAGGATGGTTATCTTATTAGGGAGTTTCATTCACATCGGTTGGTCAGACTATTACGGTCAGCTCATATTTTTAGCTAGGTTAGAACTTCAGGGGATTGCTATGATTGTAGAAAGATCAGCCACTGGTCTAGATAGTGTCCTCGATGTGGGATTATTAGTCATTTAATTCATTAGGATCAGTCTTATAGTGTTGTGGAACCTTCAGTTAGAGGCAATGCACTTAGTACCTCAATTTAGATGCTCAGTCCGAGTTTAAACCCAGCACATCAGGCACGTGACTTTGATTCCAATGTAATAGGTGTGCTTTTTACTTCCTTTCTTTACTTTTTAGTTTGAAAGTGTTGGGGTTCTCATACCCATCAATGATTATGTGCCTTGGTAGGTTTATTTGGTTATCAAGTGTTTTGGTGTAGAGATCATGATTAGTTGATTATCCTCATAGATGATTTCTTTTTGTAGTGGATCAACATTGATATTTTCCTAGCCGTGTAGCATTTGGGTTCGAGTCCCATTTGCCTTTGCATATTGGCCATCTTATGGCCATAGAGTTGTACTCGATATTGGTTTCATTTTTGGTTCCACCTACACTTTATATTGATGTTTACATTACTATTATTATTATTATCATTTTTTGATGTTGATCTTTCCTTGCTTGATAGATGGATAGACTAGCATTATATAGTTAAAATTCTTTTCCTCGCAATTCTAATTCATTGGCCTAAGAAGCTAGCTTGGTTGGATGATTTATCTCATCTAGCAAGATGAGGTTGGTCATTTTTCTTTTTTATTAGCAATATT
Organism: Capsicum annuum; assembly: GCF_002878395.1. Lineage (NCBI taxonomy): Eukaryota > Viridiplantae > Streptophyta > Magnoliopsida > Solanales > Solanaceae > Capsicum > Capsicum annuum. The sequence goes on from NC_061121.1 coordinate 84,083,735, forward strand.
GGGTCGGTTGTAGAGTGGGTTATGGAACTGAAGGTAAGTTGGCCTTCTGTGGTTTTGTAATTGTTATAGTGTTGGCAATTTGGTTATATTTCCTACTTTGGGTACGAAAAATATGGGGCTTACATTTTAGCTTGTTGGGATTTCCGCATTGACTATTTTCTCTATATCTCATTTCAGAGGTTGACTAGTTTGGGATTGTTCTTTTGATTTGGCTAGTTCATCACCTGGTAGTGATCTTGGTGTTAATGTCGAGAGATATTAGACTTGCATTTTAGGTTGCTGAGTGTATCTCCTAGTGATAGCTTTGGTCTTGGTATTAATTTGGAATTGGATATTCTATTCTTGTCATAATATGGTATTGGTTCTAGTAGAGTTAAGGGAAATTGAGCTAAGTGATCCTTTCTGTGAATGCTTCATAAGTGGTAAGTTAGGTATTCATTAATAAGATGGAGTATTAGATTGACCAGCTTCAACCGAAGGTTGGGTTTCTCTAAGTTTCTAGAGTTTTGGTTATCTCTAGTACTTTTTTCACCCTTGGATAGTTCATTGGCATGCCTTGGTGCATTATGCCCTCCCATAGATATGGAGTTTGTTGCTTATGCTTTCAGCCTGTAGTTTATCCTTTGTTATGATTTTTATTCCTAGCAACATTTTAATTTTAGCTCCGACAAGAACCAGTAAGGTTATGTCTGATTTGGATAGCCAGGTAGATTTAGGTGTTTTTCCTCAGTTCAGACTTGTTAGTTCTAGCTCAAATTTGATGCCTTGAACTAACGTCTTAAGGGTTATGAAAAATTTGAAGTGTGGATGCTTGCCCACCTACAGGATTGGTTTGGATAATTAAGATCGGGTAATTCATCATGAATGCTGAGATTTCATTATGGAGATTGGGTACAGCCTTTGATTTTAGATTTGTCTCAGATGGGGTTTCATTTATATGTTGGCTAAGCCTACTCTTTAGCTATCTATTTGATCATCTTCTATTTAGGCTGATTATGGTTGATAGATGTTCAGATAGTGGCCCGTTGGCTCATAAGGATGGTTTCTTCCTCCCTTGATCTTGATTTTTAATTTTTTTTGGGATTTTTAGATAGTCTGCTATTTGGAGTAGTATTCTTGATTTGGATTCAACATGGCATTATCCTTGGTTGATGGGATATCTTGGAGAGGATCGTTCAGTGGTGATTGTTTCTGCTTTGTTCTCTCAAATGTCAGTTTTGAGGGTCATCTAAACCAGTTGTAGCATTGGCATAGATTGCAGACATTGGTCATCACCATTCATATGCCTAAGTAGCCCTTATGGACTTATTCCCATGCTTGCCATTATGGATTTGGTGGAACAACTTCAGTTCTTCGAGGATAGTGCATTGGAGTTGTGCGAATAAGACACAGGTGATCTTCTTCTTAGTTTGGAGCGTAAGTAGGTTTGGAAAGACAAAAGAAGGTTATATTTTGATATTGGAGTTGGTTGCATTAATCCATACCTTGGATGCATTTGGCTTGGATGAGTCTTTGCTTAGTTATGCTGGTATCAGAGTGGTATCAGTGTGTTGTGGTTTGAACTTGCATGTGTCAGCCCTTCTCAAATTAGTTGGAGGCTGGTTTGTTATGGAGGTGGATTTTTGGTTGTTTAAGAAATGAAGAAAGGAATTTGGTTGAAAAAAGAATGCCTATAGTAAAATCAGTTTGAAGCATTTTTCTTCTTAGAGGTTATTTAGGAGTCATGCGCGAAGCATGCAGGCCTAGTACCTCATCCCTTCGACCTTTCGTGCTCCTCCTATCCATTTACCTTTTAAAACAAAAGTCTTTTTAGTAGTGGATATTGTAATACCCTCTAGGTTATTTCTTGACTTACGTATATTTTTGGCAATTCTAGCCTCTCCACAGTGGCTACAATTGTAATGACCCACTAGGTTATTTCCTCGATTTACATGCATTTCCAACATTTCAATCTTTCTTAAATCAGCTATAGGTCATTTATGACTTTCTAGAATTATCAGTTCGGTGATCAGACAGTTTATTTGGATTTTAGGCTCATTCCCTATTTTGAAGTTTTTGTTGTTTTGGATTTGGTTTCGAACCAAAACTCCTAGTAGATGACCTCGAATGAGAATTTTGACAGTTCCATCAGCTCTAGAACGTTGATTTTAGGCCAGGGGGACCCTTGGTTAAGGTCCCAAAGCTTCTGTACTTATTATGGGCTATTGACCGAATTATGTGAAAAATAGAACTATAGGTATGGGCCCTACACTTAGTCAAAACTATCTCAAATAAAAGTTTCGATAATTCTATTAGATCTAGAATGTGGTTTAAAATAAAAATTCACTATTGGATCATGGTCATAAGGTTTCGGATCAGTTCCGAGGGTCATAAATAAGTTTTTCACTTTGTTGGTGCATCAGGTTGCTGGTGCAATCGCGATAGCAATAAGACATAAATTGCAATCGCGACATGTGTTTTATGCTTTGCAGATCGCGATCGTGACTTCAAAATCATGATCGTAGCTCCCAACCCCATATTTAATCCCCTTCTTCAGCCCGATTTCCAATAGTCTTTCCACTATTTTTACGCTATTTTCAGAGCTCAAGAAGGGTAAAAGAGTGGGAAATCATCAAAATAAGCTAAGGTAAGCTAGCCTAATCCTTTTTGGTTATTTCCCATTGATTTTTCCTTTGATTTCCACCCAAATTCACGGTAAATTCTTAAAAATTACGGTTTTGAATTTGTAAATTTTGAGGGTTGATTTGAGACCCGATTTTAGTCCCGTTTGTGCTCAAATTTTGACCACATATATCTTATCCTTTGAGGGACCTCGTGACAATTTTAATTTTGAATTTTTTTTACGATCTCTACAGGTCCGCTCTTGACCCAAAATTTGACCTAACCCATTATTTAGAAATATGGGTCTCATTTGACTCCTAATGATGCATAGATTATGGTTTTGATAACATAGTTTCATTTCAAGGTCATGGAGTAAAGTTGGATGTTTTGTGGATGATTTAAGGATTTGGGGATTGGCATCGAGGTAGGCTTCTATCTACTCTTCTTCACAAGATTATGTGTTTTATATATTTCATGTCAATAAGAATATTAAGATTGATTAAGGGTAGAACACCATGACTTAGTCTTGAATATCGAAGTTTGTGGGATTAGATGAGTGGTTTGACCCATAAGGTGAAATACTTACTATACTTCTAGAATCATATTGCTTTCTTCATAGATTGAGCTAATTCATAGTATAATTATGGTATTATGCTAGATTTGGGATGTGGTTAGGTGTTGGAAGTGTGATTAGTACAATTAGCCTTATTTTGACTATTTAGCCATCTTGAAATTGTAATTTAGGTAGAGCTGACTTAATTACTCATGTCCTGTGTGAAATTCCTATCTTAGGGCTAATTATGGCTTTGTACCCTCTAGAAGTCAATTTAGATACCTTAGCCTAGTCTAGGATAGAAATTGTCTAAGTATGGATTTTGAGTATTAGAAGTGGGTTCCTCCAGCCCACCTTAAGTCAAGACTTGAATTAGTCTTCTGGACTTATTTACACATGTTAGATATAGTTGAGACTATTGAGACTTTAGTATAAGGTTACTTTGTGACTTGGTGAATGGTGATGATTTTACCGAATTATGGTTAATGGCTCGTAGCCATGATATGACTTTCGAATTTGATTAATGATATGGCATGTCGACAAGCTAAATGATATGCCTTATAGATATGATTTGGCCCATAAATATGATATGCCCATAGATATGATGTGGCCTATAGATATGATATACCTTATGAATATGAGATGCCTTATAATTATGATGTTGCTTATAGATATGGATATTGATATAGATTCCAGATATATTTAATGTTATAGCTTATAGATGTGACTCTTGATATAGATTTCAAGTGTGTCCAAGAATATAACTTATGATTATGTCAGATATACATTTAGGCCTCAGGTCGTAATTATGATGTTGTAGTTATTCCACGTGCATTATTAGGCCCACGGTCGTGTTCATGATAATGAATAGTTTGGCTCCGGGAAGAATTCTATCATTGTAAAGGAAATGGTCGTAGTTTATCGACATATTGATGCTTATGAATTCCTTTATTGAATACTGGTGATGGCATACATAGATTCGGTACATTCATGAGCATTAAATACGGTAAATGGTACGATTCCAACTAAAATATGATTCTACTACTATTTTTCCTAAAAAGGGGTTAAAGCCCACTTTTCACCTTAAAAACAAATTTCTTCTTAACGAGAACCATACCATCTTAATGGATGACTTATATGCATTGAGATTAAGAATACTGCTTTAAAAATTTGGCTGAGGTATATTCCAATCCACAACTTTATTACTACCATTTACTCCGATCGAGAGAGATTCCGACCCTTTCTACATTCCTATGATAATTTAATCCCAAAGTACTCGGGCAATGGATTATGGATTTATACTATTTTAGCCACGGTTTAAGTCGTGCAATTATATACATACATATGTATATATATACATACATATACATATATATATGTATGTAATTTCACGGCCTAAACCATGGATAAAAGAGTGATATATCTTTAGAAATCTAGTACTGAATGCATAGTCGATGAAGTATGGTATTGATACATATATATACATACCGATTCTAAGCTGGCGATTGATGATGATATTGATGATATTTTGATTAAGTCCGACTGGTGATGATAATGTTGATGATGTTGAGGATGTTGATTATAATATTGATGTTATATATATACACATCTCTACTGGTTCTAGTCTGAATATTGATCGTAATATTAATGATGATATAGTGGTTAAGATATTATTGATTTACCTTGCATTAATTCATGCGTATGCATTGCCTATCACCAGTATGCACCTATATCTATCAGCCATATGGGGGTTGTATATGTATAAGTATGAGTGCTACCTACAGTATATTGCGTGGAGCTTGTATCTATTAGTTTTATGAGGGTTGCATAGGAATGGGCTAGAACTATTATTTGCCTGAGTGTTGATTGAAACTTCTTAGACTATCGTGGTGGGGATTTATCAAAGGCTTAGTTGGGTATTATTTTTTTAGATTAGTTGATTACTCGTGTTGATACTGTTACTTGGATTGTAACTGTCATTGCTATTATGGTTAGTCTGTAATAGGTTGACTATTGGGTTGGTATTACGATTTGAGGTATGATTCTGGCTCTTTTACTTTGTGGTTATATTTATATCCATGGTTATCCATTGTTTAGGTATTATGGTTTTAGACCATGATATTCTAATTTATTTCTTTACTATCTCTTTATTTTGATAGTTAGCTCATGTCTAGATATATGGTTAGAGACCCTGACGATATTAGCATTAGCTTCCACTATGATTATGAGACTTAAAGATGCTAGTATGATGACTTAGGTTGTACTATGAGTTTCCCAAGTTTTTATGTATGTACATCAATATTTAAGTAGCTATGGTATTACCATATATCCTTTTCTTCCTTTATTTATTCAGATTATATATTCATTCATTGGTATAGTATACTATTTATATAATGTTGAGGTTCCTAAGTATGGCTAGAATAGGATAGTTTATCCTTAATACCTTCTTAGCCTTATTATGTTAGTTTCTTGGATATGAATTGGATTGCTTATCCATTTTATAGCATTAGCTTTGTTATGTAGATTGTTGGATATTTGGGTGTAGTTTATATTTCTATTTATTTGTTATATACAATCGCTTTATCTTTGGAGCTTAGTTAGCAGTTTCCTACTAAGTACCATATTTTTGGTGCTCATACTACACTTCTACCGCTTGCAGATCATAGTATGGGTTATCATCATTATTGTGTGCATCGTACGAAGCAGCTATGGTTCAAAGACACATGGTGAGCACCTAGCATTTGGAGTATTACTTTCCTCCCTCTTATGTACTATACTAGTGTCTATGTTGTATTCAGAGATGGTAGTATCTGTATATTCAGTTAGTTCCTCGTTTGTATTGTAGTTAATGGTTAGAAGATCTTATACTGATCCATCAGGTTTTTGGATTATCTTATGTGTGTTAATCTTTATTACATCTATTCTGCATTCCTTCCTTCATTTTCTTAGTAGTCTGTTACTAGTAGAGCTGGATTACAAGGTTGGTTTGCATACTTGCGAGTTATAGTAGGTGCCATCATGACCTGAGAAATTTAGTTGTGATTACAAGTTATTTACAACTTGCTGAGACTGTCAGTTCAGTTATCGAACAATTCATTTAGGTTTTAGGCTGATTTCCCTATTTTGGAGCTTTTGATGTTAAGGAATTGTTTTTGGACTAAACACCTAGTACACTATCTCATATGAGAATTCTAACAGTGTCATCAACTTTGGAACGTTAATTTTAGGCTAGGGGGACCTTTGGTTCAGGTCCCGAGGCATCTATGCTTGACTATTAGGTGATTATATGAAAAGTTGAACTATAGGTGTAGGCCCCATATTTAGTCAAAAAATCTTGGATAAAAGTTTTTATGGTTTGATTAAGTCCATAATGTTGAATTTGGTATACTAGCATAGTTTCTTTGCACGCAGGGGGATTCAACAAAATTCCGAGCATCCGGTTGAAGTCCATTTTGGACTTAGCAAAATTTGGTGCCTAATATCATGTATGACCACTTTAGTAGTCATGGAGATACTTTAGCCGCAAGCACTTTATCACCCATGAAACAATTCAGTAGCCTTGGCCATTTGGTGAAGGACCAGTTTAGCGGTAAGAGGTCGATTAAGCGAGCGAACATAGTTTTAGCAGCCTGGCGACCGCTTTAGTGTTACCTGCGAACCTGGTGCAGGGCCGCTTTAGCGGTCTTATATCTCTTTACTAGAACCTGGGGCATGTTAAAATATCCTTTCTTCACCCGATTTTTCATTATTTCCTTCATGACTTTTTACACCATTTTGGGAGCTTGGAGAGAGAGTAAAAGTAGGGACTCATCCATTAAAGCTAAGGTAAGTTCGCCAAGAATACCTTGGTCATTTCCATTAATTTTTCAATAAATTTCCATCTTATTTCATGGTAAATTCTTAGAAATTGGGTCTTTAAATCCCTAAACTATAGGGAGTGATTTGGGCCCTGATACACGCACCTTTGTGCTCAATTTTTTAGTAGACATTCCTTGTCCTTTGAGGAACGTTGTGACAAATTCTATTTGGAATTCCATTTGTGAGTTCCGTGGGCCCGTTCTTGACCCCAATTTTGACCCGACCCATTATAGAGCAAATTGGATCTCATTTTACTCCTAATGAATTCGTAGGTTTTTGGGATGTGGAGCAAAGAAAGAAAATTTATGGGCGATTTAAGGATTTGTTGTTCGGTATCGAGGTAGGCTTTATATATTCTTCTTCACAAGATAATGCACTATATATATATATATATATTACATGTTAGATAGGGATTTTGGGATATGATTATTGGTAGAGTTTCATAACTTAGCCTAATTTATGAGTTTGTGGATAGAAGGGTGAATCAACCCTTAAGATAAAATACTTGTTATGCCTATATTGTTACCGTAGGTTACTAGAGTGTTACACATAGTTGAGGCTAAGGAACCTTTTGTATAAGGTTTACTAGACTTGGTGGACTAGAATTTTTCTCAGATTGCGGTACTGTGGTTATGTTTGTTATATATTATTGGGCTCGAGGTCATGATTATTATATTAGTTGGACTCCGGGTGAGCAATTTATGCTTGTAAAGGAAGGGGTTTGGATGTTTAGAATCTTTTAATTCTATTATTTGGATACTAGTGATGCAATGCATAGATTTGATATTCATGCTCACTTAATGAAATAATTCCAACTAAAATCATGGTTTTAGTATGGTTTTTCCTAATAAGGGATTAATTCTCACTTTTAAATTTTGAATGGATTCTTTCATAACGAGAATCGTACCACCTAATGGATGATTTATGAGCTCTTGAAAATAAAAATGATATTTTAAAGATTTGATTGAGATAGATTTTGGTCCACGATTTTACTTCTACTATTTACTTTGATTAAGAGAGATTCCGAACCTTTCTACACTTTTATGATGATTTAGTCCTGGAGTTGACCCCGAACAATGGATTTACAGACTTACACTCTTTTAGACATAATTTGAGTTCATGCATTTATTGTATATACATCTCTCTGGTACTGAACAGAGTATATTTATGATGATTATGATGATGATTGGAAATTCTAGATCAAGACCAAGTTGGTGTATACGAGTACTCCCAAATCCCTTAGGGGCCCTTTGTTCGTGAGTCATCGCGCCAAAGAAAAGAACTCACCACAGGTCCTGCCGTTGCGGGTCGTCGAGTTGGAGAAGGTGTATACACTGGTGAATTTATGGAACTTGAAATAATTATGGTATCATGGATTTACTTTGCATTCATTCATGCACGCGCATTTCCTATCACTAGTATGTTGTTTGCTCTCTACATCTATCAGCCTTATTAGGGATTGCATAGATATAGGTTATGAGTGATGTTTTCAATGTGATGTGTTCTAATAAAACCATCAAGTTTATGAGGCTCGATTAAGGTATTATTTGTCTGGACTAGCCACTTACTTCATTGTTAATATTATGGCTAGTTTGTGGAAAGCTGATTAAGGACTAGTACTGAGATTTAAGGTGTGATTTTGATTTCCTTCTCTTACGATTATTTTATTTTGCATAATTGTTTCGTGTTTAGATGTTTGGATTAGGGACCCTGATTATGCCAGCGCTAGTTCCTACTATGATTAGGAGGCCTTAAGATGTTACTATGAATATTTTAGGTTGTACCTTTGAGTAAGTCTTAGATATATGTGTCTGTGTGTGTCAAGCTATACTATACCATATATCCCTCTCTTCCCTCATTTATTCACATTGTATATCATTCCTAGGCCTTGTATACTACTATATATATCCTTCTTCTACCCTTTATTTGTATATAGGGCAGTGATATATGGTATTGTACTTTAGTGCCTGAGTACAGCTAGAATAGGATAGTTCATCCTTATTGCCTCCCTTGTTTAACTATGTTAGATCCCTGGATATTTGGTTTTAGTTTACATTTCTGCTTGCATGTTATCTATATTTGCATTATCTTTGGAGCTCATTCGACAATCACTTACTGATTACCACTGTTTGGTACTTATACTACAATTCTGCAACCTGTGGATTATAGTATGAGTTCTCGATGTTGTCACTTTCAGCCGCTCCCATCCCCATTTCTCCATAGAAATTCACCAATCTCAAGTCGCTTGTAAATTGAATTTCTATCTAGCGATAAGATCTTGTTTATTTCTCCAAATTTTGTTCGATTCATCACTTTTTTTTGTGAAATTCATAGAATATTGTATTTGATTTATCTGTGTTTGAGAAATAAAATTAAGTCTTTGATTTAACTAGTTTATTGGCTTTGGGAATTTCCTATTAATGAGTTTTTGTTTATTTCAATTAGTGGAATGAATTTTCTGTTGACTTTAATTAACTGATTTTCTCTGAAAAGAATAATTTTTGGGATCATAATAAAAATTAGTATAATACAAATAATTGGATATATTTTAATTTATTTTTATTATTTATCATATTTATTCATTGTCATTAATAAAGTTTAATAATCTTTTTTTAAGTTATTTGATCTCCTTAAATAAATGTTATTCAAATATTGTTAATGTTAGGTAGCATTTCAAATAGATAAAATTGTTACGTCCTTACAAGTGATGCAATAACGCCTTTAAAGCTAGACAAATTTTAGGCATGTGAAAATATCTATCGATAAGAAAAGAGGGAAAAAAATAATTGTAAAAGGGTGAATTCATAAAAGAATAAGTTAGGTTCTTAACTTCAAAGAAATCAAAAGTTTAATATACAAGAGAAAGTTAACTATAAAGTTGGAAAGCCTTGCTACCGATCATTCATTAAAATAAAATTTAATATACCATTTGAAGTCGTTTGAATTGGGTTGGGTAGATCCTAAACCGATTAGGTGCTTATTTAGACTAGAAAAATGGGGTCGATTCATAAAATGCCTCAAAGACGCGAGAAATATATCGAAACTCATGGTAAGGCTGGAAAGTACTGCTACCGGTAAGCCACACGTTTGTATAATAAGACAATTTTATGTAATAATTTAAAATAATAGAAAGCGGGATATAAGTCATTTTAGACTAACAAATATTAAATATCTAAAAGATATTTAATCTAGACATAAGTCATTAAAGAGACTGTGCTAGAACCACGGGACTCGAAGGGTGCCTCACACCTTCCCCTCAATACATAGAATTTTGTTTTTCAGATTTCTAGTTCGCAGACCAATAATAAAGAGTCATATCCTTTTGAATGAGGATTCAATAAGATGACTTAGAACACCTCAACTTAATTCCAAGTGGTGACTCTATAAAATAAATAATCCCTTTTCAAAACATCACTTTAATTGGAAAACCCCATTTTCTCTAAAACAAACTCCCTAGCGGGGTTGGAGGCGGTTAAAAATAGGGGTGTGACAGATGGTGACTCCACTAGGGATAACCAGAATTTAAGCTTTTATTTTGACTTTTTGGATTTATTTAATTTTGATATTGTCTATTGTTGGCCTAAATGTGTTCTTTGCCATTATGTTTGACTGCTTTTATATTATTTGAATTGTAATATAACTTCTCTTCTCTTACGCACCCATCTAAGTCTTCTAAGATACTTTATATTTAGAGATATGGTATACGCTCCCAAGCTTGAGATACCAGAGATGTGTCAACGCTCCTAGGAAGGATTCTGTAGTCACCCATGTTTAGGACGGGAAGGACCAACAGGTTAAACCTAGATACCTAACTCCACCAGGTTAAACCTAGTATACCTGAAACTTAGACATAGTTATCCCTATTAGGCTCCTCTTTATTTGTATTACATGCATTTTTAACTTAGTGGGGCTCAACACAAGGGTCGAGTCTGTCTAGAATAGGTGCCATCGTTTGAGACCATCATGTATATTTCATATGCTACTTGTTGCATTATAGTAAATTCTATATCGAATGTTGACCGACTTTTAATTGAATTAATTGACCTTAAAAAATGGGTTAAATAAAAAATTTAATGGCTTATTTCAGAGAATATATAGTGTTTTTACATAGAAATCCTCTATCAGTTACAGTCATTTTGATGGTGTTGTGTCGTTATGTCCATTTCCTTTGTTTCAAAATTTCCTTTATGAATACCATAGAGTCCTTTTTTGTTAAACACGGTTAAAATTTATCAAACAATTCAGTCTACTATTTTTTTGTAATAATTTGATCATTTCTGATGTGTCTGGTCTAAACGTCATCAAAATATTGTCCCCTCTCTAGGATGTTTTAGAAGAATTTGATACTTTCTGTCTTGTCAGTTACAATTTTTATCTGCACATTTTGAAATCTAATTCTGCTTCACTCCGTTAAGTTGAAATAGGAGAATTTATGGGAAAAGGAAAGAATCTTCACCCAAGAGAACCTATGATACCGAAGCATGTCACTGGTGAAAGGTTTTTTGAGCTGTTATACATAAAGGAGAAGAACATAAGAAGTTTCCTAGACAATGGATGGGTTCATCTAGAGTTCTTATATGAAATATATGGTCAAAAAAATGGATTTGAGATTTTTGGGTCGAAACTTAACAACGGAGGGTGCCACTGGACCTGGGAAAAGCACAGTTACGATGCATTCATTGTTGCTATTTTGGGAATCATGGTATTTCTAAAGAGAGAAGGAAAAATCAAAAAAAAAATCTTGTTGCATTCATTACCGCTTTTGAGAAAAATCCTAAGGTCACTCTCTTGCCCATGGTTCTGGCAAACATTTATCGGGTTTGACGAAGTACAAAAATGGGGCAGATTATTTTGAAAGATGTAACATTCTGTTGCAGTTATGGATGCTTGAGCATGTTCGTTATCATCTATTTGCTATAGATTTTCAAGTCAAAAGAAATAATTATATCAAGGTTCATAAGAAGAGGATTAAGGACCAAACCTTTCCTAAAGTAATAGGAGCTTGGAAGGATTATTTGAAGGGGTTAACTGTTGACAAGATCGTGTGGAATTATCACTAGTTCACTTCAAAAGAGGTGATACATATGTCCACTTTCCAGCCTTTCATCATCTTAATGGGTCTTCGAGGTATTCAATTTTACATGCCACTCAGAGTCATGTGATAACTCAGTCAATGTTAGTACCTACCACTAGTTAAAAATATGTAAGATTTTACGTACGAACTCCTCTCTAACATCCCTCTAAGAAAATCTAAGATACTTAAAATTTGGGGAGGATGTGTACTTTCAGATTTCGAGCACATGATGAAAGATTGCAACAAGGGTGGGTAGACTATTAGTATCTGCCATGGTTTCATGATCAGCCTTCTCCTAAAGCCACGCTAGAAATATCAGCAAGAGTGCCAATGGATCAAGAAGCAGAGATTAAGGTCACAACTAAGCAAGCTCAACGCAAATTAGAAGAGAACTATTAATCTACTTTGGACGTCTTAAATATGGATCTGGAAAAGGCTAGAGAAGAATTGATTCATCATAAGGCAATATTTGAGGCCAAAGTTAGGTCGGATCGTAAGGAGATTAATAAAGAGCAGTCTGTTACCATCCATTCCCTACAAGAAGACCGAGAAATTGCCACTGGTGCTATGTAGCAGCAGTCGAGTGACTTAGATAAAGAGAAGGCTTTACAGACAAGCATACAGTCGAAACTTTGGGCTCAGCTAAAGGCTTCTATGGAATGAGAAAAAGAAATAGCAATGCGGCTTACGGTATTCAGAAGGAAGTTGAAGTTGGGAGAAATCAGTGGATGACTGAACGACAGGCGCTTCACTATTAGATCGATAACCTTCATGAACAAGAAGAAGACCTGAAATATATAGTCCATATACTCGGTATTGGGTGGGTAACTACCATAAGAGTATGAATGAAGCTAGGGTAGAAGTAGTTTAATTTAGTGAAAACCTGATTGATGTTTATGATAAGTATCTTCACCAGGATGACAAAAGTTCGGGTCGTTAGGCACGTGCTCTTGCTTCATATCTGCCAAAAGTATTGTCCAGAATCTAGTCAAGTTTGAGGGGGGGTTGAGTTTTAAGAGATCTTTGGAAGACATATTGATGATAGTTTGTTAAGTCTTATTAGGGTTTGTCTTTAAGAGTCTATTTATTTTAGGTATTTGTTTTTGCATTTCTTTAGTATTGTCGAGTCTATTTGGATAATTGTAGTTTTATTTCATTTAAATCTTTGTTTTAAGGATGTTTTAGAAATGTATGGAAAAGATTCGCATTTCGTTTAATTTTCTCAATTATTTATTTACTTACTTATTTATTTTTGAAAAAAACAAAATAAAAATAAAAAACCACAAGCATTTATTATATCCATGAACTGTGTAATGATCTGATTCATGTCAAACATGATACGTAGGCAACCCTTGACGGGTTCGATCAAATTTTTTCAAATTTTTAAGTAATAATTAAAAATGTTGTCATTAAATAATGAGAGTTAAAATTAATTCACCAAAAGCCAGGATGGAACAAAACGGCTTTCCTAAGTTCATTTTAGAAATGAAAATTACTTAGGTTCATGGCATGAAAGTTATTTTCAATGTATCAATACTTGTAAGACTTTAAATCCTAACACGTTTGTTATGTTTCATAAATAAGTAGTAAGGTAGTTGGTTTGTAGTTAAACTGACATCTCATTCATACAACATAAGGTACAAAGAAAGAAGAAAGATGACTCGAAAAGATGGTACAGAGTCTGATAACGAAGAAAACCGAGATCCGTTAATTCTATAAGAGTTTGCATCTTTAGAGGAGAATAGGTTACTGAAGCAACAAATATAGAAAATTTATCAAGCCTGGATAAATGGGCAAGCCCCACCTTCCTCCATTCTCAGAATTTTAGATGTGAATTATCCTAATTCTACTTATGCTCAATCTAGTGATCCACTTTATCCATCCGAATTTGGACCATATACTAATGTGTCTACCGTTGTTGACACATATACTGTACGCCCTCCAAATCCATATCTCACAAATGACCCACTTTTTACTATGGTCATGCCAACTAATATAGATCCTCCATCAATGATATAGAAAACTGTCGGCGAGCTAAATCATAATCAATTCATCCTCCTGAATTAATGTTCAAACCTGCAAATTCATATTATCCTACTCATCAGTTCGGGTCTCATATAGTGATTGAGAAGGTTATTAAGAATGAAAAACAAAAAGAGATAGCCAAAAAGGTGAGGAGTTTGGATCAAAGTATGAGAAACATATAAGGATTAGAAGGGCACAAAAGTGTCTTTTTCAAGGATTTGTGCATGTTCCCTAATGCTCATTTCCAAATAGGGTTCAAGACCCCAAAATTCCAAAAATATAGTGGACATAGTGACCCGGTGGCGGCCCACTTAAAAAGGTATTGCAATCAACTTAGGAGAGCAGAAGGGAAAGAGGAACTCCTTATGGCTTATTTTAGAGAAAGTCTGACAGGAATAGCCTCAGAATGGTTTATCGACCAAGACATCTCCCATTGGAATATTTTGGATGATATGGCTCAAGACTTTGTTCAAAAATTTCAATACAATCTTGACACTATCCCTAACCATACTTATCTCACTAACATGAAGAGGAAAGCAATGGAAAATTTCAGAGAATATGCCATAAAATAAAGAGAGCAGGCAGCTAGAGTCAAACCGTCAATGAAAGACCAAGAATTGATTGAAATTTTTCTCCAAGCTGAAGAGTCTGATTACTTTCATTATTTACTTACCGTTGTGGATAAGCCTTTCACTAAAGAAATAAAAATTAGAGAAATAGTGGAGAATGGCATAGATTAAGGAAAAATTGTGAGCCAAACAGTCATCAAGGCCACTACACAAGCAATTCAGAGTGGTTCAAGTGGTTTCAGAAATTAAAAAAGAAGGAAGAAGGATCCATAATGGTATCAAGATTGTACAATGCCTAAAGAGGATGTAACTACTCTTATGTTTAGGTCCAACAGGGGCAAGCCAACCCTCCTCAAAATTATTATCCACCTAATTATCTATTTTTAATACTCAAGCATATGCCTAACCTCCTCAGTTCCCACAATGACGGGTAATTGCTCCACAAGGTTTTCATCCACAATAACAAAATTTTCAAGCCCCATATAATCTGGATGTTCGGGAAAA
This sequence comes from Capsicum annuum, assembly GCF_002878395.1. Classification (NCBI taxonomy): domain Eukaryota; kingdom Viridiplantae; phylum Streptophyta; class Magnoliopsida; order Solanales; family Solanaceae; genus Capsicum; species Capsicum annuum. The sequence continues at coordinate 84,098,919 of NC_061121.1, forward strand.
TTATACAAGAGAATAAGGGAAAAGGGAAAAATTTACCCCATTGGTGAATTATATACGAGCCTGTTACGGAGATTAATAAAATTAGGATGGATTGAACCTATTTTTCCCTCCAATGTGAATCCAAATGCAAGAGGGTTCGATCCCAATGTAAGGTGTGAATATCATTCAAACACTGAAGGTCATAATACCAAAAATTATTGGACTCTAAAGAGAGCTATCGAGAAGTTGATTGAAAGTAAGGCAATCGTGATACAAAAAGAGAAAGTGCCAAATGTCACTGACAATCCACTTCCCGATCACAATAATACATATGTCATGGGAATGATTTGTGATGACAGAAATCACAGTCCAACAAGACAAACAGTGATAGAAATAGGCAGCTCAAAGGAAAACTCGAGTGAAGTAAAGAAATCTATGCAAAGAGAACCATTGATTGTGAAAGGAGTAAGTTTCATAACAACGCCCCAAAATTCTAAAAAGTTGGTATTGTATGTTCCTGCAAAGCTGAAGGGAATATTGCAAGATAGGCCAAAATAATATGTTTTGAGCAGTCCTACATGGTTCGATCAACAGCGCAGCAGCATGAGAAAGTTGATAGAGCCATTTGTCATAAGACACACAATGCAGCTCCCAGTGACAAGCTTGAAAACCATCCCATAGAGCTATAAGAAAACCACTGTAACTTACAAAGGAAAAGAGATTATTGAAGAGACAAACAAAATAGGGGTTTGAATCGATCAGGAAGATGTTACGCTCCATAAGAATTAAGGAGATCTAAACAGTGTAAAGATAATCAAGGGCCAACAAAAAAACCTATCATAGGCGAAGAGGCTGAGAAATTCCTTAAGAAGATGAAAATTCAAGACTATTCTATTATTGATCAATTGAGAAAAACCTCAGCTCAATTCTCATTGTTGTCCGTAATGATACATTCTAAATAACATTGTCAAGCATTGATTAGGCTTTTGAATGAAGTATACATCCCAAAGGAAACCACTGTCTGTCAATTAGAAATGATGGTTCAAAGAATATTTGAAGCAAATAGAAACGCTTTCACTGATGATGAGTTACTTATAGAAAGGTCTGGTCACAACAAGGCTTTGCATCTAACTATCAAATATGAAGGACATTACATAAAAGAGGTAATGATCGATGGGGATTAAGGAGTAGATATGTACCCTTTCTCTACTTTGCAAAGATTAAAAATTAGCACATATAGGATCTGATCTAATAATGTGTGTGTTTGGATTTTTGATGGTGCAAACCGAGACATAATTGATGAGATTGATCTTGCTTTGATTATTGGACCAGTTGATTTTGTGATCACCTTTCAATTAATAGACAAGGATACTTCATACAACCTACTTTTAGGAATACCATGGGTCTATATGGCAAGAGCTATACCTTCTACTTTGCACCAAGTAGTTAAGTTTGAACACAACAATCATGAAATCATTGTTCGCAGAGAGAATAACCTTCTCATACACTGAGATCCTTCTGTACCTTGTATCAAAGAAAAAAAGGGGTTCTGAATCTTTCATTTATCAGGCCTTTGAAATTATGACAGTTGATCAATTTGTGGAAGGCATGCCAATTTCGAGGCCTCATCTCTCTTCTACTTCAATCATGCTAGCTAACCAAATGTTACAAAATGGTTTTGAACCTGGAAAAAAATTAGGGGTGTCGTTGTAAGGAATTATAAACCATGTATATCCATGTGGTAGCTAGAACAGCATTGGCTTTGGCTTCAAACTGACTATAGAAAATAAAAAATGGGCAAAAGAGCAGAAAAAAAAGGCTTGGAAATTTCCAAATTCGATTCCACACATTAGCCAATCTTTTATGAAATCTCAAATAAAAGAGAATCAAGACCCATCAGCTAATACGGATGTGGATGAAATATGTCAAGGTATCAAGAAAATATTCTATGAAGTAAACATGGTATAGATGGGTGAAGGCCCTAGCCATGCAGATGTGCAGTTCAATGGACCAAATGTCAAGCTCACTAACTGGGAATCCACTCCTCTCCTCACAAGGAAGGAGTCTCGGTAGTTTATTTTGTTGTTCCTTTTTTCTTTCTTTTGCATTTTGGATTATTCTCAGGGTTGTAATCCACTTAGTTTAGTTTCTCTGCTTTTATGTTAATCCTTCTATCCTTTTTAATTCAATAAAATAAAATTCTAGTTTCCTAGTAAAATTTATCTTTTCTTTCCTCTTTTACTTTTTATTTTTTATTTTGTTTCAGTTATGTTAATACTGGCTTTAATAACATGGCATGCACGCGGAGTTCACATCTAGATCCTAAAATGTTGTCTAATCTCGAATCAAAAAATCAAGCAGTAGATGAATACAAAGAAGATGAAGTTGATAAAGAGTATGAAGTTGATAAAGAGATAAAAAAGAGGATTAGATCAATTTGAGAATAAGTCCAAACCCAATTTAAACAACATTAAGACAATAAATTTGGGAACTGATAAGGAAATTAGAGAAATAAAGATAGGTATTTATGCAAATCAAAATATCAGAAATGTTATTATTCAGATTTTGTTTGAGTATAAAGATGTTTTTTCTTGGTTTTACGATGACATGTCGAACCTAAGTACTGATTTGATAGTCCACAAACTCCCCACATACCCTGATTTTTCATCAATCCATCAAAAGAAAAAAAAATTTAAAACTGACGTGGCTGATAAAATCAAAGAGGAAATAATGAAGCAATTGAGAGCAAATGTGATCAAGGTTGCTCAGTCCACCACATGGTTGGCCAATGTGGTGCCTGTACCAAAGAAATATGGTAAAATTAGAATTTGTATTGATTATAGGGTCTTGAACAAAGCAAGCCCTAAAAACAATTTTCTGCTACCCAATATTCATCTCCTTGTTGACAATTGTGCTAAACATGAGATTCAATCTTTTGTGGATTACTATGTCGGATATCACCAGATCTTGATGGATGAAACAGATGTAGAAAAGATTGCTTTCACCACCCCATGGGGTACTTATTGCTACAAGGTCATGCTATTTGGTTTAAAGAACGTGGGAGCTAGGTACATGAGAGCTATGACTACTATTTCTCATGACATGATGCATAAAGAAGTAGAAGTACATATTGATGATGTCGTTATTAAGTCCAAAACACAAGTCGATCAAGTATGTGACTTGAGAAAATTCTTTGAAAGGTTTTGAAAGTATAATCTCAAGCTCAATCCAACCAAGTGTGCATTTGGAGTTCCATCTGAGAAACTTTTGGATTTCATAGTTAGTCGCAGAGGCATTAAATTGGACCCATCCAAGGTAAAAGCCATTCGAGAATTGCCGCCTCCGATGAATAAAACCATGGTCATGAGTTTTCTTGGGAGGTTAAATTATATAAGTAGGTTCATCGCTCAGCTCAGCACTACATGTGAACCGATATTTAAGTTGCTGAAAAAGGATGTTTCTATCGTATGGACATACGAATGTCAAGAATCATTTGACAAGATTAAATAATATTTGGCAAATCCTCCAATATTTTTCCCACCAATACCTAGTAGGCCTTTATATTTTTGTATCTTTCAGTGCTGGACAGCTCGTTTAGTTGTGTTTTTGGAAAACATGATATCACTGGCAAAAACGAATAAACAATCTATTATTTGAGCAAAAAGTTCACAAGTTATGAGGTAAAATATACTCCTTTAGAAAATACATGTTGTACCCTAACTTGGATTGCTCAGACATTGAAACATAATATTTTATCCTACACAACCTACCTCATATCTCAAATAGATCATTTGAAATATATTTTTTAAAAATCTATGCCCACGAGAAGATTGGCAAAGTGGAAGATTTTACTTACAGACTTCAACATTTTGTATGTCACTCGTACTTCTATGAAAGCACAAGCATTGGTCGATCATTTGGCAGAAAACCTAGTTGACGATGATTATGAGACTTTATGAACTTACTTTCCTGATGAAGAGATTAATTCAATTAAGGAAGAAGTTCAAGATAATATTTATGCATGGAAATTATATTTTAATGGAGCGGTCAATGTCAAAAGAGTAGGGATTGGGACGGTTTTGGTCTCACCAACCGAGCATCATCATCCCGCCATGGTACGACTTCATTTCTTTTGTACTAATAACACATCAGAATATGAAGCTTGCATCATGGGCTTAAATATGACAATAAATCTGGATGTACGTGAGTTAGTGGTGCTGAGAGATTCTGACTTGCTAATTCAACAAATTCAAGGTGAATGGGAAACTAGAGATATCAAGCTCATTTCATACAAATAGTGTTTAGAGGACCTTAGCATAAGGTTCAATTTTATCAAGTTTAGATATATTCCTAAATTCCACAATGAACTTGTTGTTGCTCTGGCTACCTTAGTTTTCATACTTCCATACTTCCATAGCCAAGAAATTTGTATATCTACCCATTGGAGATACAAATAAGAGATCAACATAGTTATTACAACACAATTGATGTAGATCCAGCTAATGAGCCATGGTACTATGATATCAAGCGTTTCTTAAATACAAAAGAGTATCCAACACATGCCAATGCAGATCAAAAAAGGACTATTAGGCGACTAGCTAATGGTTTCTTCTTATATAGGGAGATTTTGTACAAATGAACTCCAGATTTAAATTTATTGAGATGTATTAATATTCAAGAAGTTGAAAAAAATCATGAATAAGGTACATTCAGGTGTATGTGGTTCGTATATGAATAGCTATGTTTTAGCAAAAAAGATTATGCAAGCAAGATACTATTGGTTGACTATAGAGCGAGATTACTTTTGCTTTGTTTGCAAGTGTCACCAGTGCCAAATGCACGGTGATTTGATTTATTCACCACCTTCAGAGTTGCATCCTATGTCCACCCCTTGGCCCTTTGTTTCTTGGGGCATGGACGTAATTGCTCCAATAGAATCAAAAGCCTCTAATGGGCATCGATTCATACTGGTTGCTATTGACTACTTTTCCAAATGGGTAGAAGCTGATACTTTCAACTTAGTCATGAAGAAAATAGTAGTGGATTTTGTTAATTCTAATATCATATGTCGTTTTGGTATACCGAAGACTATTATCAGAGACAATGATGTCAATCTTAATAGTCATATAATGAAGGAGGCGTGCGAGCGATTCAAAATTGTGCATCATCATTCAACCCCTTACCGTCCCAAAGCAAATAGAGTCGTTGAAGTAGTGAACACGAACATTAAAAATATTCTTAGGAGAATGGTCCAAGGATCTAGACAATGGCATGAGAAATTATTGTTTTCTCTTTTAGGATATCGCACAATTATTCGTACATAGACCGTCGCAACTCCTTACTTATTAGTCAATAGGACCAAGGCTGTGATACCTGTAAAAGTCAAAATTCCCTTGCTTTGAACCATTGTTGAAGCTGAGGTTGACGATACTGAATGGGTCAAGTCTAGACTAGAACAATTGTCATTAATAGATAAAAAAGGTTAACGGCAGTTTTCTTTGGCAAATTATACCAGCAGAAGAAGGAACGAGCTTACGATAAGAAGGTACATCCTAGAAAATTTAAGGTAGGCCAAGATGTTGTGAAACGCATCCTTTCGTATCAAGAAGAGGCTAAAGGAAAATTTGCTCCAAACTAGCAAGGCCCATATATAGTTAAACAAGTATTATCAAATGGAGCTTTACAACTTGCGGATATAGACGGAAAAATGGGAGAGATAGCTATTAATGCTGATTCAGTCAAAAGATACTATATCTGACACACTTGTGCTTAACATTCTCAAGTTGAGATGATGAAAGGCCATTATTCTCCTTAACTAAATGTCATTAATCCTTCGTCATCTCTTTCAGCTTTATTTACATTTCTTTTCTATCCCTCTTTGGAACTAAAAAAAATTTAAAAATAAAGGTCTTATCGGTGAAAACCCTTATGGGTAGCATAAGACAATAGTGAACGAGACAAATGAAACTAGAGAGTTCAACTGCAGAAAATCCTAAAAGGACACCATTAGTCAAATGAGGTTTATCATGACAAGGCAAAGATCAAGAAAGATGATTTGGTTTTAGACCAAAAGGGGCAGCCTAATTCGAGATTAGTCATCTTTGACGGATCAAATGTCTACTCTAAAATGCATATCATGTTTCATTGAAGTCAATATACACCAGATAAGCTTCTTTCCTTTTTCGTTAGAGACACATTCTATTTAAATATAATTCTTTTATTTTTTCTTTTGTATTTTCCTTATTTTTATTTTAATACACTCTTAGAGTCCTTTAGACATAGTCATATATCAAATGTAGAATAAAAAAAAGATGCACAAAATTGACTATGGTTCCCAGTAAAATTGAGCAAAGATTGTTGGGTGTGTACCACCTTGATAGGGACAAAAAGCTAGTTCAGTAATTTTTATGAGTGCGTTGTTTGAAAATGAAGTATATAACCGTATTGAACAAACATAGATGCAACAAAAATTAAAAAGCGAAGGTTCAAGCTCTCCAACCATGTCATTGAGTCAACTATATTGAAGTCAGCAGAGATAAAGCAAACCTCCCAAAGGATTTAAGGTCCCAAACCAACCACCAGTTTTAAAACGCACAAATTTTTTTTTGTTTGAATAGGGACAAAGTAATCTTGTGAAGTTCATTGGAAAAGACAAGTGTCGCAAAGTAAAGCTTCCTTAAATTTTCCCTCTTTGTTATCTCTTATAATTCTGAGTTTGTATCAATATGAAAAAAAAATCAAAAACCCTTACATTCAAAACTAGGGCAATTTTTTTTTTCTTTCTTTATTTTCTAAAAAAACAAATAATAATAATTATATAATTCTTCATAGGTATGACATTCCCTAGTTTACATCTTAGGAAATATAATTTCCTAACTTTCTTCTTCGTCTTCATAGGGTACAACATCCCTTAGTTGACATCTTAGGAAACACAATTTTCTAATTTTCTTCTTTGTCTTCATAGGGTATGACATCCCCTAGTTGACATCTTAGGAAATAATTTTATAACGAACCATTTAGTCGTTACTAAATTATTCATAATAAATTCATGAAAAATCTTAATTTTCATTTCTCAATATTAATTTGAGTCCAAATTAGCTAATATTTTATTTATTATGTCACCTTAAACTTTTTGGCAAAGATTTTAGCCTTCGGATGTGTCTAGATAGACTCAAGCCTGATGAATTTAATTATTCATGAGTTCTAATATTAATAACTTAGTTTGAAATTTCTTTAGCTATTAATTAACGTCAAACAATATCCCTAACACAGAGAAGTATAAAACTTTCTTTCCAATACAGTTTCAATTTGGTTTTTATTGGGCCAACCTAAAACAATCATATCTCATAGAATATAAGGAGTTAGGGGTCCCATTAACTATCAATTCAAAGATCTCTGAGTCCTCTTTCCAATTCAAAAACGATTCCTCAATCCGAATTTGGAGTAAGAAGTTATGACTATTTTACTAAGCACTGTCTGAACTGAACTGGGATTTCGCTGTAGTGAAATTTTTTGTTGTATTTAAATCAACTTCAGCCGTATTTTAGCTCTAAAAATCCTAAATTTCATTCCCCAACCCTAGAGAGGTGATTTCCCAAAGCTTCAGGTGAAATTCCTTTGTGGAGGTAAGTTTTTCCATTATTTTCTTTGTTTTTTAATCCTTCAATATCTTAGAATCCTTAGAAAGACATTTAATGGTAGAATTCTTTTGGGAATTACTCATGGGTGTTTTAAATATGACCAAAATCTAATTCTAAAATATAAATTAAATATTCCTAACATTAATTTCATAAATTAGATTATTAATTTTGATGGTTAGGAACCTTGAATTCCGTAAAGATGAGACCTTCAGCATATAAACTCCATTGATGGAGATGGGTTAATCTTGAAAGAGATAATTTATGACTAACTGGCATTGGGGAATGATATAGACCATGAATTAAGGGTAGAATTAGTGGGTTTGAATCCCCAAGATATTTGTTTGAAGAGTAAATATTTAATTACTCTTATAATTGCTTGATTTTTAGATTATTGATTATTCCAAGGCATGAAGAAAAAGAAAGAACATCTTTGTTGCAGCTTGTTTCTTCCAAAAGCTTGGCGTCCAGGTTGGCTAGGTTTAATGAGTAGAAGGTTGTGCTATTTTCTATTTTAATAATTTAAAATTAACGGGAGAAAGCATATTTAGGCCTGTGGGCATGGAGTTGAGGTGGATAAAAACACGAGTACTTAACTTTAATCTCAAAACCTATATTATTGATTGATTATGTGATATTTATGATATTATGTGGCCGAACGGAGATTGTTGTAAATGTAGTATATGAACATGATTGATTTTTAGTTGTTCTAGTGATGAACCTAGTTGAGTTGTAATGGTATTAAGTTGTATGTATTGTATAATAATATGAGGAGGAGAATTATGCTAATATCGAATATTGATAAGCATAGTAATATCTAAGGGATAGATAACTTGAATCAGTGTGATAATTATATTATATGGAAAGAGGTAGAGGATAATGATATGCATGAATGTGTTAGTTATCAGTGGTGATGTTAGAACCCAAGTTGCGCTATTTAAGAAGATAATGATATTTTATTAATTAATGAGTAATTAAGGCTCCAATAGCTACTTATATGCATAAGAATTAAATTGTGATTTATTTTATGATATTCTTGTTTTGATATTTATAAAAAATACTATATCTATTGAACGCCTATGAGAGGCTAAATTGGTGATAATGATGGTTTATTGAATTGTGCTTATGAGTGGTTTGTTTGATAATGGTAACTCCTTAAAGTGATGCTATAAATACTTGTTGATTGGTATTCAGACGAGCTTGAAATTGTTGATGCTTGGATTGTTGATGCGTGTATAAATGATTATTGAACATTTACTTGATGGAATTATCTTATGACTTTAAATGTTCTTGTAAACTTGGTACATTGTTCTATGTTGTGAGGTTGTGTAAATTTGATATTGATAATACTTGTTTATGGTAGATCGAGTACCACATCAGTAGGGATATGTATATGTTGGATTGGGTATCACGCCGGTATAGATATGTATATATTAGATCGGGTACCACGTCGGTACGAATATGTATATGTTGAATCGGGTACCACACCGGTACGAATATGTATATATTGGATCGGGTACCAAGCCGGTATAGATATGTGTATGTTGGACCAAGTACCACGCCGGTACGAATATGTATATATATTGGATCGGGTACCACACCGGTACGGATATGTGTATATTGGATGGTTACCACACTGGTACGAATATTATATTTTGGATTGGGTACCACGCCGGTACAAATATGTATATTTTGGATCGAGTACCACGCCGGTACAGATATGTATATATATTGGATCGGGTACAACGCCGGTACGGATATGTATATGTTGGATTGGGTACCACGCTGGTACGAATATGTATATTTTGGATTGGGTACCACAACAGTACAGATATGTATATGTTGGGTCGGGTACCACACCGGTAAGGTACATGAACATAGATTGTTCCCTGTAGGTCATAACCATTTTGGCAAAAATAAGTCTCATAGAATGTGGGTACATATTTGTATTGAGTCTGTGGATGTTTATAGTATGGTTGATACTCTTGATGGTTATGTGGCTTATTTGTGAGTACTGTTTGATTTGTTATTGTTGTATTGTTCATTCATTGGGTATTTGATAGTGTGATATATATTTGTAGAAGTGAAACTTTGTACTTACTTATATGTTGGTTGACTTGTTTATTTATACATGTTTTAATCGTAGCTTACGAAAATAGCTAGTTATCATTTTTTAATATAATATGTGAGCATTTGGTTGTTAGCTCGAGAATTTAGTGTGGGTTACCTATGATTACGGGTTTATTCCTGTGAATACTAGTAATGAAAAAATAAGATGAATAAAGAGGAATAGTGTGGTATTAGCGTTAGACTATGGTTGGTAGTGTGAATTAATAAGGCTAGAGTATGTTAGTAGTGAATATAATATTGATGCAGCGGAAGAGTAGTGGGATGTTGTAACTTATATAGGTAAAGTAATAATATTATTACAACCTTAGTTGAATTATATTCCATTCGGGTGTTATGATTTATTTTTCTTTATTCTATTTTATGATTACATGGACTAAAACAGTCGGCCGATGATACCTACTAGTATGTGTGGTTGTACTGACCCTACTTTTCTACATTTCTTCTTGGAGTGTAGACTGAATGCAGGTTAGTTGCAGTTACTAGATGGATAACAATATTCAGCACTAACTTCTGCACTTTCTTCCTGGCAGATATTAGAGTCTTTGTATTATTTATTTTATTGTCAGTCTATATTGTAGTAAATTGCACTTATAACTGTCTGTCCAAGTCTTGGGATAGTGAAGGACATGTCTCATAAGTTTTTTTGAAAAAGATTATTTATTAGTATTTAATTTACTTTATATTTCCTTGAAAATAGATTTCTTCTGTATATTTTAAGTCAGGTAATATGGGTTCTCCTAGCTACTTAGAATAGCATAGGTGCCCGTACGGTCCATTAGTCTGGGTCGTGACAGTTGGTATCAGGGCCTAAGGTTCACCGGTCTCACAACTACAAGAGCAATGTTAAGTAGAGTTTGGTAGATTGGTGTGAAGGGACACACACCCAATCTTTGGAAGGCTATGAGGTATGTAGAAGTCATTTTCCTTTCTTTCTCTCCATCGTGTTGTCTAAATCTTAGACTATTAGGTTGAATCAAATTGGTATCTAGACAATACTAATTGGTATCTTGACAGATCTCAATTGGATTGTAGTTGATTCCATTTGGTATCTTAGTAATTTTGAATAAAAATCTAGGATATTTAAGTTGGTATCTGTTAATAAGGTCTAAAATTTATTATTAATAGGAAAAGATGTAACGACCCGATTCCCGAGAACCGAAATGAGAACCGGAACGCCATACAGTGCTTATGATCCTGAAGGACCACAAGCTAACCCTCTTTCTGATATCTGTACCTGTTCACTGCATAATATAATAAAATACATGCGAAAACTGGCTAACACTTGCCATAAGGTTCAAACATCTAGAAATATACAATACCTTAAACCACACACTAATAAATCTGTCTGAAAAGCCTCTACACTGCCTGAACTGTGGAGTTGAAGGGACAATTCCCCAAACTAACTCCGTCTACTAAAATCAAATACTGTAATAACAACATCCTTGGATGATGAGGACTCACTGCTACACCCACTGCTTCTATACAAGTGACTTCTAAGATGCTCCAAGTTTCACTCCTCTGAACCTATGGTGCCCCAAAATAAAAGAACACCATAGCGCAAATACGTCAGTACTAAGATGTACTGAGTATGCAAGCAGGGAAGGCTAAATGCAACGGCTTATGCATGAACATTTAATCAACAGAATAATCATGAGAATAATGAATGAGTACACATATATGAATGCACAGTTCAAAACCACTATAATAATTATAACGACTCCAGATACCACAACTCAGATACTACTTTACTGTCCTTGGAACTCACTACTATACTGGGGTACTGCATTACTGAATCACAGGATACCAACACTGATCAATCGAATACACTCACACCCCTGACTCCTGCAGATTTATACTGACACAGACACCATGGGAAGTAGTAACATAACTCACCATGATCCTCATAAGCAACTGAATATGTGGGGGTGCACGCAATAATTTAAATAATATCTTTGATTTCGTAAAACATGCGTACGGAAAATGAAGACTCATATGGCTTGAATTTCATTATCCATACTTCTCATAATATTATAGAGAGGAAAACATAAGTAAAATCCCATAAATCATCATAAAATCATCATAAATTCTCATGACTCATCATAGACAACCAAACTCATCAACTCAAGACTCGGAGCGACTCAATAGTTCAAGAAACATACTCTTATGGACAGGGGAGTTTCCTATAACCGACAACCCCACGTGAGCCGCGTGGAATACCAACGTTCGCCCTCCTAGGGAGAGCACTCCCATTGGTGGGAGTGTTGTACTCTTGCCAGGGAGTACAACCTTAAAACTTTCATAATCACGATTCGGCTCTCTAGACAACAACATCATCAACAACCCTATAGTGGCACATAGGTTTGGGGAAATACCAAATTTCCCTCTCGGTGCAAAGTAATACTCCCCGACTAGCTCAGAACGCGTTAGGAAATCCACCACAACATCACAAGGGTTTATCATAAAGACCAAATCAAATCTCTTTGGAAATCCACCACAACATAGCAAGGGTCTATCATAAAGACCAAATCAAATCTCTTTTTCATTTATCAAATCATATCAATTTGTGGGTTCCTAACTCAACACATTTTAGCTCAAAACATTTTAATTTTCCTCAACATCAACATGGTATCAATAACACAGCATTTGATCTCTGTGAGCTTAAAATCAATATAAATCATCCCGACTCTGCGGATACAAATCAATATTCTCAAATGATCATTCTTTCATTCCAATATTCAAATCATGACAATAGCTTTTGAAAAGAATTTAAGATCTTCAAATCATAGTAAGATTTTGTATGTCGTAATGTAACTCAAATCATGGCTCTTATATCAAGAATCCTCAAAAAAAATTCATAGTAGTGGTATGCAATTTATGGCATAAAATCTCAATTCAAGAAAACAAGATAATAAGGTTATTATGTATACCAATATTGGACGATTCAAAGTTCCATAAATCATATCTTGAAAACACTTGAAATATCAACTCATGGTAGAAATATGAAATTCACCATATCAAATCATAACTTGGGAATAATAAAGTAATCATGTACATCAAAGCTTAAACAATATATATTTTTCATAACCTCATAATTCATCATTAAAACATCTTGGGAATTTACCCACTTTACAAAATCATGAAATTCCAATGATAAAATCAATTCTTTGGGCACAAGAATGAAAAGATTTTCACGTTCAAAACCCCACATACTAAGTTCTCATGGAATTCATGTTAAGTTCTCAAATCATCAGAAATTCATCGGTCATAGCACGACTAAGATTATCGCGGAACTGACTCAGCTCTAGACTAGCAGACTATTTTGGGCATACGTACCCCCAACAATCAATAACATAAGTAATACGTAGTATACAACAACGCATACTCACATGCTCATAGGCCATCATGAACCATGTATTTATTAACACCTCACACCAATCATTTGAAGATCATATTCATATACAAGTATTGGGATCTCATGCCATTACATCGTAGATCATTCAACAAAGATGCATATGGTTAAGGAAGAATACAACATAACATAGTTCATCCAATCGGGATACACACAAATAACATACATTCAACACATCATGGTTCACTTCTCAAGGTTCTTTCCTTTAAGATCTTGATATATGCAATTCGACCCATAATTAGACATTTCACACTTAGTGTGGCCTATGGACTTACCATTTCCCTTAAGCATCATAGTAAACACGTAGCATGCAAGTATGGTATGAACTCATCAGTTCGATCACAACGGGTCATACGATCCATTTTTCTTCAACTAGGCATTTCTACAATTACCTTGCATGCACCATTTAGGCTAGGTCAGTATGAATAATTACATGTGTTACAACACCATCATTCATCTTAATTCCACCAACTAAATCCCTTGTCCGCACTTACAACCAATCATAAGACTTCCACATAACATCCTCAATTTTAGATAATAACATGGAGTTCATGTTGAATGTATACATAGAAAGTAGTCTAGTCATTTAGAACTTATAATATCATAAGAACATAAATTTATAACCTCTTAGACAATTCCACAAACACCTTACATGCACTTTTAGGCATTGGTGAATTCGTCAAATTCTCATGTTTTTCACCACCCCATATATCTCATCCAACAGACATAATCATCACATGCATGTATCAACCAACATACACCATCACCACACACATATATATATCAACCAACATGTATAATCATCATATATATATATATCAAGTAACATATATAATCCCCATATATATCTCAACCATCAAATATCAATCAACATATATATATATACATCATCAAAGTCTAGAATATATATATATATATATACATAACTTGAACTTTCAAAAAGGGATTCGTGGACTCTATGGATGAAAGGAGTCCATAGATAAACACTTGCATACCTTAGATTTCGTGGCCGGAAGAGATTGACGGAAGAAATTCTTGAATCAAAGCCTCCAATTAATTTCTCCCAATTCAAAACCCTAACTTGATATATATATATATATATATATATATATATATATAAGAGAAATAAGAGGAAAATAATACAAGTTCTCGGCTGAATGGGGTATTTATAGAGGTTTAAAAGAGTGGTGAAATACCAAAATGCCCATAAGAAACAAATAAAATCCAAATCTGTCCTTCAGCGATCTATCCGATAGGCTGAAGTAAATTGGCCATAACATTTTACTTCGATGTCCAAATTGGATGAAACCAATTTTATTGGAAAGAATACTCTCAGGGATTTCCTTTGATATATAGCAGCTCCCACAATTCATTATGTACAAGGAGTTATGATTGTTTGAAGTTGACCAAAAAAATCATCTGGCTGCAGTATTTGTTTTTCCTGCACATTTTAATGGTCGTAGTTTGATCGGAATGGTAGTAACTCATTGCTCGAGTGTCCGTTTTGGGTGATCCACATATCGTTGGAAAGATTATTCAATTCTATACAAAATGGTGGGTTGAAATCTAAGAAATGACACATCGAAAAATTATAAATCATTCTCAAAGATAGGATCCAATACGTTTACGCACGAAATTTCGATGAAAAATTTTCTGGGGTATTACAAAAGATTCCTAACATTAATTTCATAAACAAGATTATTAATTTTTGGTGGTTAGGAATCTTTAATTCTGTAAAGATGAGACCTTTAGCATAAAAACTCCATTAATGGAGATGGGTTAAGGTTGAAAGAGCTAATTAATGGCTAACTGACATTAGGAATGATATAGACCTTAAATCAATGGTAGAATTAGTGGGTTTGAATCCCCAAGATATTTTTTTGTAGAGTAAATATTTAATTACTCCTCTAATTACTTGATTTTTAGATTATTGATTATTCCAAGGCATGAAGGAAAAGAAAGAACATCTTTGTTGCAGCTTGTTTCTTCCAAAAGCTTGGCATCCAGGTAAGCTAGGTTTAATAAGTAGAAGATTTTGTTATTTTATATTTTCATAATTTAGAATTGATGAGATAAATCATGTTTAGGCCTGCCGGCGTGGAGTTGAGGTGGATAAAGACACGAGTACTTAACTTTAATCCCAAAAACTATATTATTGATTGAATATGTAATATTTATGATATTATGTGGCCGAAAGGAGATTGTGGTAAATGCAGTATATGAACATGATGGTTTTTTAGTTTTTCAAGTGATGAACCTAGATGAGTTGTAATGGTATTAAGTTGTATGCATTGCATAATAATAGGATGAGGAGAATTATGCTAAGATCTAATATTGATGAGTATAGTAATATTTAAGGGATAGATAACTTGAATCGATGTGATGATTGTATTATGTGGAAAGAGGTAAAGGATAATGATACGCATGAATGTGCTAGTTATAGGTGGTGATGTTAGAATTCAAGTTGCGGTTTTTAAGAAGATAATGATATTTTTAATAATTAATGAGTAATTAAGGATCTAATAGTTACTTTTATGCATAAGAATTAAATTGTGATTTATTTTATGATATTCTCATTTTGGTATTGATCAAAATACTATATCTATTGGACACCCGTGAGAGGCTAAATTAGTGATAATGATGGTTTATTGAATTGTACTTATAAGTAGCTTGTTTGATAATGATAAATCCTTGAATTAATGCTATGAATACCTTTTGATTGGTATTCGGACAGGCTTAAAATTTTTTATGCTTGGATTGTTGATGCATATATAAATGATTATTGAACATTTACTTGATGTAATTGTCTTATGACTTGAAGTGTACTTGTAAACTTGGTACATTGTTGTATATGGTGAGTTTGTGTAAATTTGATATTGATAATGCTTGTTTATTATGGATCGGATTCTACGCTGGTACGGATATTTATATGTTGGATCGGGTACCACACCAGTACGGATATGTATATATTGGACCGAGTACCACGCTGATACGGATATGTATATTAAGGATCAGGTACCATGCCGATATGGATATGTATATATTGGATCGGGTACCACGCTGGTACGGATATATGTATGTTGGATCGAGTTCCATGGCGGTATGAATATGTGTGTATGATGGATCGAGTACCACGCCGGTTAGATATATATATATTGGATTCGGTACTACGCCAGTATCAATATATAAATTTTGGATTGGGTACCATGACGGTATGAATATGTATATGTTAGATTGGGTACCATGCCAGAAAGGATATGTATATGTATTGGATCTAGTACCACGCCAGTAGAATAGGATAGGTACCCGTGCTGTCCGTTAGTCTGGGTCGTGACAAATTTTCTAATTTTCTTCTTCGTCTTCATAGGGTACGACATCCCCTAGTTGATATCTTAGGAAACAATTTCTTGATTTTCTTCTTCATCTTTATAGGGTACGACATCAACTAGTTTACATCTAAGGAAATAATTTACTAATTTTCTTCTTCGTCTTCGTAGGGTTTGACATCCCCTAGTTGACATCTTAGGAAACACAATTTCCTAATTTTCTTCTTCGTCTTCATAGGGTAAGACATCCCGTAGTTGACATCTTAGGAAATAATTTCTTGATTTTCACCTTCGTTTTTATAGGGCACGACATCCCTAGTTGACACCATAGGAAACACAATTTTCTAATTTTCTTCTTAATCTTCATAGGGTATGACATCCCCTAGTTGACATCTTACGAAACACAATTTCCTAATTTTCTTCTTCATCTCCATAGGGTACGACATCCCCTATCTTCTTCATCTCCATAGGGTACGACATCCCCTATTTGACATCTTAGGAAACAATTTGCTGATTTTTTTCTTCGTCTTCATAGGGTACGACATCCCCTAGTTGACATCTTAGGAAACACAATTCCTAATTTTCTTCTTCATCTTCATAGGGTATGACATCCCCTAGTTGACATCTTAGAAAACAAAATTTCTGAATTTTCTTCTTCGTCTTCATAGGGTACGACATCCCCTAGTTGGCATCTTAGGAAACACAATTTACTAATTTTTTTCTTCGTCTTCATAGGGTACGACATCCCATAGTAGACATCTTAGGTAATAAAATTTGCTGATTTTCTTCTTCGTCTCCATAGGGTACGACATCCCCTAGTTGATATCTTAGGAAACACAATTTCCTAATTTTCTTCTTTGTCTTTATAGGGTATGACATCCCCTCATTGACATCTTAGGAAATAAAATTTTCTATTTTCTTATTTAAGTCTTCATAGGGTACGGCATCCCCTAGTTGACATATTAGGAAACAAATTTCCTTTTTTTCTATTTTAAGTCTTCATAGGGTATGGCATTCCCTAGTTGACATCTTAGGAAACACAATTTCCTAATTTTCTTAT
>NC_061121.1:84119459-84135569 GCF_002878395.1 Capsicum annuum
TCTTTATGTCTTCATAGCGTACGACATTCCCTAGTTGACATCTTAGGAAACAAAATTTCCTATTTTCTTTTTTTTGTCTTCATGGGGTACGACATTCCCTAGTTGACATCTTAGGAAATAAAATTTCCTGTTTTCTCTATTAATTTTTCTTAGGGTACGACATCCCCTAGTAGATATTTTAGGAATTAAAATCTCTCATTTTTCTTCATTAAGTCTTCATAGGGTACGACATTCCCTAGTCACATTTTAAGAAGTAAATATCCTAATTATTTTTCATGCATTCACAAGGTGAAACATCCCTTGGTTACATTATTGAGAACAAGACTTTTTTTTATTTTTCTACCCAGCTTAGATTCTATAACGCCTTGAATCTGGTACCCAAAATGTTACACAGTGCTCATGACCCTGAAGGACCACAAGCTAACCCATGACTGATATCTATAACTGAGCACTAAATAATATACTATAAATATGTGGAATATAGGTTGTAAGGCTATAAGGGTTAAAATTAAACTAATACTTAATATAAAACAATATCTGTAATGGGGTATAATGATACCCAAAACTAAAATAAACTGTCTGAAAACATGTTAGTCTGAAATCCTCTAAACTATCTGAAATCTATGGAGTTGGTGGGATATGTCCTCAAATAACTTCAAACTACTAAAATAATAAAGTAATAAAATAATCATACGATCCTTGAATACTGAGGACCCACTACTAGTCTGGCTGATGAACATCTGATCTACTAAGGATGCTCAGGAGCTCGTGCTTCTAAACCTGTAGTATAAAACACCATAGCGCAAATGCGTCAATATGATTGAATGTACTTGCATGCAAGTGAGGTAGGCTGAATACAACGGTTCATATGCATGAATAATAATAACTAATTGATGACATAAAAATGAACGCATGAGAAATACATACTTGAATACATAAACTGGGACTGGGGTCGTGACAATACCGAATATGGATGTACTGACATCTGAGTTTACTAATACTGGGATACTGAATAACTGAGTCTATAGATGATGTAGAATAACTACCCGCCAGCTCAGGGCGCCTCTTCTAGCAATGCTGGCGGGCAGCGCTAGAATAGATTCTATGCTTTACCGTCCCACCAGGAATAGGAGGACTCTCCCGATGTTGTTACTGGTATGATTCGTATATTTCAGTTTGATGTGTATGCTTTGTTAGTTCCTGGATCCATTTTCTCATATGTTACACCTTTGATTGCTGTAAATTTTGAAATGAGTCCTGAGATTATTCCTAAGCCTATCCTAGTTTCTACCCCAGTGGGTGATTAGATTACTGCCCAGAAAGTGTATAAAAGTGTCCTGTTACCATTCTTCAAATAGTCTTGTTGTCTGATCTGATTGAGTAAGACATGGTAGATTTTGATGTGATTTTGGGTATGGACTGGCTATATTCTTGTTATGCCTCTATTGATTGTCGGACCCGAGTGGTCAAGTTTTAATTTTCGGGTGCATCCATGTTTGAGTGGTCTGGGAATTCTGTGTCACCCAAGAGTCATTTTATCTCTTACCTCAAAGCTAGAAAGCTTATTTTCAAGAGGTCTATTTTCTATTTGGTTATAGTCAAAGACACTAAGTCTGAGACTCCAACTCTCCAGTCTGTTAACGTTGCCAATGAGTTTTCTGATGTCTTTTCAAATGATCTCCCTGGGATACCTTCTGATAGAGAGATAGAGCTTGAGATTTATCTTCTTCCTGATACTCAACTCATTTCTATTCCTCCTTACTGTATGGCCCCTGCAGAACTTAAGGAGTTGAAAGAGCAACTCAAAGATCTACTAGATAAGGGTTTCATAAGGCCCAGTATTTCTCTTTGGGGTGATCCTATGTTGTTTATGAGAAAGAAAGATGGCTCTTTGCGTATGTGCATTGATTACCACCAACTGAATAAAGTCACTGTAAAAAATAAGTACCCCCTTCAGAGAATAGATGATTTGTTTGACCAATTGCAAGGTGCAAGTTATTTCTCAAAGATAGACCTTCGTTCTAACTATCATCAACTGAAATTTAAGGAGTGTGACATCCCAAAAACCATTTTTTGAACTCGTTATGGCCATTTTGAGTTTTTGGTTATGTCTTTCGGGTTAAATAATGCCTCAGCAACTTTCATAGACCTCATGAATCGAGTGTTTAAACCATATCTGGATATATTTATCATAGTGTTCATCGATGATATACTATTGTACTCCTGTAGTGAGGATGAACATTCTAATCATCTCCGAAATGTCTTCCAAACCCTTAGAGATCACAAGTTGTTTGCCAAGTTCAGTAAGTATGAGTTTTGGCTAAGGTCATTTGCTTTTCTGGGTCATATCATTTCTTTCGAGGGTATTAAAGTTGATCCCCAAAAGACCAAAGCTGTTAGAAATTGGCCTAGACCTATTTCTCCGACTGATATCCGAAGTTTCTTGGGTTTAGCTGGATATTACTGCTGTTTTGTTGAGGGTTTCTCCTCTATGGTGTCTCTATGACTCGGTTGACCTAAAAGAAAGTGAAGTTCTTATGGTCCGAATCTTGTGAGAAGAGTTTTCAGGAGTTGAAGACTCGACTCACTTCAGCCCCTATTTTGACTTTGCCTGATGGTGTTGATGGTTTTGTGGTGTACTGTGATGCTTCGAGAGTTGGGTTAGGTTACGTATTGATGCAGAAGGGTAAGGTGATAGCTTATGCTTCTAGACAGTTGAAACCCCATGAGAAAAATTACCCCACCCATGACCTTGAGTTGGCTGCTATTGTGTTTGCTTTGAAAATCTGGAGACACTATTTGTATGGTGTCCATGTTGATGTTTTCACTGATCATAAGAGTCTGCAGTACGTGTTTACCCAGAGAGAATTGAATCTTAGGCAAAGACGATAGTTGGAATTGTTAAAGGACTATGATATGAGAGTGTTGTACCATCCGGGCAAGGCCAATATTGTGGCGGATACCCCTAAGTAGAGTGTCCATGGGTAGTGTTTCACATGTGATAGAAGGTAAGAAAGAGTTGGCTCGTGATGTACATCATTTGGCTAGATTGGGGGTTAGGTTGTTTGACTCTGCTGATGGTAGTATAGGGGTTCAGAGTAGTTCCGAATCCTCCTTGGTTTTGAAAGTAAAGGAAAAAGCAATACTTATATGCTAGTTTGGTCAGACTGAAGGAGTCAGTCAAGGACCAAAAAGTAGAGGTTTCTCCCAAGGGAGAGATGGTGTGTTGAGATTATAGGGTAGATTGTGTGTTCTGATTATTGATGATCTGAGATAGAGGATTATGGCTGAAGCGCACGGGGCGCGATATTCTATTCATCCTGGTGCCACCAAGATGTACCAAGACTTGCAGGAAATCTATTGGTGAAGTGGCACGAAGAAAGATAGAGTAGCGTTTCTAGCTAAGTGTGCAATATGCCAATAGGTTAAGGTTGAACACCAAAGACCTAGTGGTACGATGCAAGAGTTTAGTATTCCCTCCTGAAAGTGGGAAGAGATAAATATGGACTTCGTGATTGGTTTACCTCCTTCCCAACGCCATCATGATTCCATTTGGGTTGTGGTTGATAGGGTTACTAACTCTGCTCATTTATTGCCTGTTCATACTTCATATATTGCTGAGGATTACACTAGATTGTATATTCGAGAGCTTGTCAAACTGCATGGATTTCCCTTGTCTATCATTTTGGATAGGAGTACTCAGTTCACTTCGCAATTTTGGAAAGCTTTTTAAAAGGGTCTTGGTACCCAAGTGCTTTTGAGTTCTGCTTTTCATCCGCAGACCGATGGTTAGGCTGAGCGGACCATCCAGACCTTAGAGGATATGTTGAGAGCTTATGCACTTGACTTTAAGGGAAGTTGGGATGATCACTTACCATTGAAAGAGTTTGCGTACAATAACAGTTTCCACTCTAGTATTGGCATGGCTCCATTTGAAGACTTATATGGTAGGAAGTATAGATCACCCATAGGTTGGTTTGAGGTGGGTGAAGTGGCTGTGAGTGGTCCTAATTCGGTATTTAAGGCTATGGAAAAAGTTAAGTTGATTAAGGAAAGGTTGAAAACTGTGCAGAGTCGTCAGAAGTCATATGCGGATGTTTGAAGGAGAGACCTTAAGTTTGAAGTTGGGGACCTAGTGTATTTGAAAATATCACCCATGAGGGGGATAAAGAGATTCGGAAATAAGGGAAAGCTTAGTCCCCGTTATGTTAGTCCTTACAAAATTCATAGCCGTGTTGGTAAGGTAGCTTATGAGGTTGAGTTTCCTTCCGAGTTGTCCTCTGTTCATCCAATATTCCATGTCTCCATGCTTAAAAAGCATATTAGCGATGTCGTGGTAGTGGATTCCTCTGTAAGTGCTGACATTCAAGAAAATCTTTCTTTTGATGAGATTCCTGTTGAGATTCTTGATTTCAGTGTACGAAGACTAAGGAACAAAGAAGTTCCCTTGGTCAAGGTATTGTGGCGAAACCAATCTGTTGAGGGTGCAACTTGGGAAGCTGAGGTGGATATGCGATCCAAGTACCCGCACCTATTTTCTGCGAACTCTGATCAAGATGAAGGTACCGTTCTTTCCTAAATCATGCACTTTTGATAAAAGTTGCAGCAGTTCAGCTGTCATTTATTATGTGTTCAGCTATAGTTTCTTGAATTTATGCATTCTATGTTGCATTCGGAGTGAGAAACAGTGTGGTGATGAGTCTAACGAATGGTTTCAGCTGTATCCTCTATTCCTTGTCTAATCTTGGCATGTCTAGCGTCATTCGAGGATGAATGTTTCCAAGGGGGGGATGATGTAATACCCCAGGAAATTTTTCGTTGAAATTTTGTGAGTAAACGTGTTGGGTTCTATCTTCTAGAATAAATTATAAATTTTACAAGCATACTTTCTTAGATTATGAACCACTATTGTGTAGAGTATCGAATAATATTTCCAACGATATATGGATCATCCAAAACGGACACCCGAGCGACGAGTTATGAACATTCCGATCGAACCGTGAATAGTAGTAAACAGTAAAACGTGCAGGAAAAAGTACTGAGGCCTGGCGTATTTTTCTCCAACTTTAAATGATCATACCTACTTGTACATAATGACCTCAGTGATCTACTATATATCAATGGAAAGCTCTGCGAGTCCTCTTTCCAATGAAATTGGTTTCATCCAATTTGTCTATCGGAGCAAAAAGTTATGGTCGATCTACTTTAGCCTATCAAAAGAGAATTTTTGGGTCTACTTCAAACAATCATAAATCCTCGTACACAATGATCTGGGTAAGATACTATATATCAATGGAAATATATGAGAGTCTTCTTTCTAATTAAATTAGTTTCATCCAATTTGGATATTGGAGTAAAACGTTATGGTTGATCTACTTTAGACTATCAAAACAGTCCACCAAAGGATAGATTCGAGAATTTTTTTTATTTTTAGGGGCGTTTGGGTCATTCCTCCTCACCCAAGATCCATCCAAACCCTATATTAAAGCCTATTAGAAGCATTATATGTTATATTTCATCAAATTCCCTCAAAAAGAAAACCCTAAGTTCCTACATCCAACTTTAAGAACCTCCAAAGTTCACCATTAATTCTGCAAATTTATTCAAGATTCCAAGTTCCTAGTTCAATAACTCCAAGAACCATCATTCAAAGGCACGATTAACATCTAAAAAATGTGTATCGATCTAAAGTTCATCATTCAAGGTATGTGGGGTTTTTCAACAAGAACTCTTTTTCGTTCTTGTGCCCAAAAGTGATTTTCTTTACAAAGGCATGATTTTTATTTGATTTTTACAAATTTAAAGCATGAACCCATATCTTATGATGATTATTATGAAATCTTGATGTTTATGATTTTAAAAGAAGAATTTACATGTGTGGAGATATAAAGCATAAATCTTGAACGATATTTATCATGATTTTGATATTTGAATCGTGAATCCCCATTGAAAATTGTGTTTTTTTGAGAAAGTGTGTTATAAGCACGTTGATATTGAATATTTCAGATATTTTGAATGATTTGACCTTTTGTCTTAATGGAGTTGTTTTGTACTCGAGTGTGAAAGAAATCCATAACGTGGTTGATTTTGATAAATGGGAAGCATGATGGCTCCCGATGTATAATTACATATTACTGAAATTGTTTTGTTGTGGATTGTCTTTGAATTGATCTGAGCTAAGTTCGGGAGAAATATTTAGCACCGAGTGGGAGGTGTAAAGCAACCTTACTTCCCTAGAACTACGTGCCCCCGTAGGAGTGAGCCTCAGGCTGATTTATATAGTGATCACTAGTTTGTGTGGATTTGATATCGATAGTCCTACTCCAATGGCAAGGATAGGACGGCTCTCCCCAAAGTGGTTTGTACGTTGGACTCCATGTAGCTCACATGGTTTATGTCGGTTATAGGATCTCCTAGTGTGTGTGTGTTTTCTTATGTCTATGGTGAACGGTGAAGTGATTTGAAAGTGGAATTGTGAAAGTTATTCTTTCAAAAGATTTAAATGATATTTACATTATGAGAATTGATATTCTTGATGAACTGAAAGTGATTGACAAATTATATGATGACTCACATGTGTTATTATACTTATTTCATCCTCTCATGATTATGATGACTTTCTTTGGGCTATGTGAGTCTTTCATACATCCTGCATATTTCTTATAAATATTTATGATGATGATGTTTATAAAACTGCATACACCCCATATACTCGGTTCCTTTCCATGTTACTGGCCCACATCTTCGGATGTGATCTGCATTTTCTCGGAATATAGGTTCAGGTGCTCAGTTTCAGGTTCGACAGTAATTCTTCAGGCACGCTGTTCTATATCCTCTGTTGTGGTGAGTCCTCATGTTCTGAGGACGTGATGTCTGATGTTGGTTTCATGGAATTGTTTACATTTGATAATTGAGTATTAGTAAGTTGGGGCATGCCTCAATGGCTCGCAGGTTTTATTGATTTTCTTAGAGGCTTGTCAGACTAGTATAGATGTTGGGAGTTGACTAATAAGTCGTATTTTGTTATCTTTCTGAAATTCTTTTATTCTTGGATGATGATTAGTCTGTTGATATTTGAGAGTTATTTATGGAAACCCCGTTGATTTGTGTTGAACTGAATGAAAATGGCTCAAAGAGTTAGCTTCGGGCTACTCGTAGCCTCAAACACCGTGTGACGCTCCGGGACCCATTTTTTGGGGCGTTACATACGTTCACTAGTCATGCACATCTATCGCATAAAACATTCAACAACCCACTCATAGGTAAATTTTCACAACACATATGCATCTCAAATGCATAGAATCATAACCCAACCAATCTTTTCAATACATGTTCAAACATGCCCACAATTGGAGTTCCTTTCTATTGAACGTGCATATTAAACACGAATATACCTAATATACCAAATTCTCGAAAGCATAACTAGAAATGCAACGAACGATGAGGTTAGCATCATAGAAAGAGTATGGACATGCAATTATTATTACATTATGGGGTATCTCCCCCTTGGGACCCAAGGTCCCTCTAGACATATTTCACTGAAATAAGAATGGGTTGGGAACTGTCTCCCTTTACTACTTTTCCATACCTACTGGCACCACTACCAGATTCTGAGGTCCTAACTTGTCACTTTCTCTATCATCCTCCTCTCAGCTTTAAGTCATCGTCACACAATTTTGAACACTTGACTAAACCCCAAAATGAACTACAACCAATGTACTCTAGAGTCTGAGAGGAGAGTAAATTCAATACCAATGCTACTTCTTGGAATACAACTCTTATCTTTCCTTAGTCTCTACAATCATCATCATATACATACACTCTTTTCAACACCTACTTGTCTCACTAAACACATTATCTGCTTTGATTTCTTCATAGGCTACTAATACCACATTCACATCTTAATACTTAGTTTGGAGTCCACAAACTTACATTCTTCAAAGATTCAAGCTTAGCTTTTAAAACATAACAAGAATATCCACAAATCTTTAATAAACATACTATTCTCATTCTAGCCTTAAAATATCACATCTCTTAAACTTATACTTCTCCACACCATGAGAATCGTAGCTATATCTCTATCAATCAACACATATAATTACAAACTTCCACACTTAGATTCTTACATATATAATTTCAAGCCTATTCATTCACCATATAAACAGCTAACCCCATAAGCCATTCTCTGCTCACTTTAGAGAACACTGTCCCAAAACTATCTGCGAGGACCGTCAGAGAAAATTCTACCTGAAAGACTTTGGCTTCACTACTTCTATTACCTTAAGAGTAAGGTAAATCTGACATAAGCAGATCATTACAAGAGTCTACATAACTCTCTTGAAAAATCTTGCTATAGCACGATCTGGATCATGAACTAACGGAAACTCTTCTAAACATCCCATAGCCTCACTTACATGAATGTGGCGCGCAACACACTCTTGTACAAGACTCTACTAGATGCGGTTTTTTAGACTCCCTAGGACACTGTTGAACCTTAGGCTCTAATACCAAGTTTGTAACGCCCCCATTCCCAAGAACCGGAACGCCACACGGTGCTTATGATCCTGAAGGACCACAAGCTAACCCTTTTTACTGATATCTGTATCTGTTCACTGCATAATATAATAAAATACATGCAAAAACTGGCTAACACTTTCCATAAGGTTAAACATCTAGAAATATACAATACCTTAACCCACGCACTAATACATCTGTCTGAAAAGCCTCTACACTGCCTGAACTATAGAGTTGAAGGGACAATTCCCCCAACTAACTCCGTATACTAAAATCAAATACTGTAATAACAACATCCTCGGATGATGAGAACTCACTGTTGCACCCACATCTGCTATATAAGTGACTTCTAAGATGCTCCAAGTTTCACTCCTCAGAACCTATGGTGCCCCAAAATAAAAGAACACCATAGCGCGAATACGTCAGTACTAAGATGTACTGAGTATGCAAGCAGGGAAGGCTAAATGCAACCGCTTATGTATGAACATTTAATCAACAAAATAATTATGAGAATAACGAATGAGTACACATATATGAATGCACAGTTCACAACCACTATTACAATTATAACGACTCCAGATACCATAGTTCGGATACCACTTTACTGTCCTTGGAACTCACTACTGTACTAGGGTACTGCATTACTGAATCATAGGATACCAACACTGATCAATTGAATACACCCATACCCCTGACTCCTAAAGATTTATACTGACACAGAAATCATGGGAAGTAGTTACATAACTCACCATGACTCCTCATAAACAACTGAATATATGGGGGTGCATGCAATAATATGAATAATATCTTTCATTTCGTAAAATATGCGTACGGAAAATGAAGACTCACATGGCTTGAATTTCACTATCCATACTTCTCATAATATTATAGAGAGGAAAACATAAGTAAAATCCCATAAATCATCATAAAATCATCATAAATTCTCATGACTCATCATAGACAACCAAACTCATCAACTCAAGACTCGGAGCGACTCAATAGTTCAAGAAACATACTCTTATGGACAGGGGAGTTTCCTATAACCGACAATCCCACGTGAGCCGCGTGAAATACCAAAGTTTGCCCTCCTAGGGAAAGAACTCCCATTGGGGGGAGTGTTGTACTCTTGCCAGGAAGTACAACATTAAAGCTTTCATAATCACAATTTGGCTCTCTGGCAAACAATATCATCATCAACAACCCTACGGTGGCACATAAGTTTTGGGAAATACCAAATTTCCCCCTCGGTGCTAAGTAATACTTCCCGGCTAGCTCAGAACGCGTTAGGAAATCCACCACAACATCACAAGGGTCTATCATAAAGACCAAATCAAATCTCTTTGGAAATCTACCACAACATCGCAAGGGTCTAGCATAAAGACCAAATCAAATCTCTTTCTCATTTACCATATCATATCAATTTGTGGATTCCTAACTCAACACATTTTAGCTCAAAATATTTTAATTTTCCTCAACATCAACATGGTATCAATAACACAGCATTTTGTCTTTATGAGATTAAAATCAATATAAATCATCCTGACTCTGCGGATGTAAAACAATATTCTCAACTGATCATTCTTTCATTTCAATATTCAAATCATGACAATAACTTTTAAAAAGCATTTAAGATCTTCAAATCATAGTAAGATTTTGTATGTCGTAATGTAACTCAAATCATGGCTCTTATATCAAGAATCCTAAAAAAAAAAATCATAGTAGTGGTATGCAATTTATGGCATAAAATCTCAATTCAAGAAAATAAGATAATAAGGTTATTATGTATACCAATATTGGACGATTCAAAGTTCCATAAATCATATCTTGAAAACACTTGAAATATCAACTAATGGTAGAAATATGAAACTCACCATATCAAATCATAACTTGGGAATAATAAAGTAATCATGTACATCAAAGCTTAAACAATTTATATTTTTCATAACCTCATAATTCGTCATTAAAACATCTTGGGTATTTACCCACTTTACAAAATCATGAAATTCCAATGATAAAATCAATTCTTTGGGCAGAAGAACGAAAAGATATTCTTGTTCAAAACCCCACATACTAAGTTCTCACGAAATTCATGTTAAGTTTTCAAATCATCGGAAATTCATCGATCGTAGCACGACTAAGATTATCATGGAACTGACTCAGCTCTAGACCAGCAGACTATTTTAGGCATACGTACCCCGAGCAATCAATAACATAAGTAATACATAGTATAAAATAGTGCATACTCACATGCCCACAGGCCATCATGCACCATGAATTCATTAATACCTCACACCAATCATTTAAAGATCATATTCATATACAAGTATTAGGATATCATGTCATTACATTGTAGATTATTCAACAAGGATGCATATGGTTAAGGAAGAATGCAACATAACATAGTTCATCTAATCGGGATACACACAAATAACAGACATTCAACACATCATGGTTTACTTCTCAAGGTTCTTTTCTCTAAGATCTTGATATATGCAATTCAACCCATAATTAGACATTTCACACTTAGCGTGTCCTAACGTTCTTACCATTTTCCTCAAGCATTATAGTAAACACGTAGCATGCAAGTATGGTGTGAACTCATCACTTTGATCACAAGGGGTCATACGATCCATTCTTTTTCAACTAGGCATTTCTACAATTACCTTGCATACACCATTTAGGCATAGGTCAGTATGAACAATTTCATGTTCTACAACACCATCATTCATCATAATTCCACCAACTAAATCCCTCATCCGCACTTACAACCATATCATAAGCCTTCCACACAACATTCCCAATTTTAGACTATAACATGGAGTTCATGTTGAATGTATACATAGAAAGTATTCTAGTCATTTAAAACTTATTATATTTTAAGAACGTTAATTTATAGCCTCTTAGACAATTACACAAACACCTTACATGCACTTTTAGGCATTGGTGAATTCGTTAGATTCTTATGTTTTCCGTCACCCCATATATCTTATCCAACACACATAATCATCACATGCATGTATCAACCAACATACACCATCACCACACACATATATATCAACCAACATGCATAATCATCATATATATATTTATCAAGTAACATACATAATCCTCATATATATCTCAACCATCAATTATCAATCAACATATATATATATATACATCATCAAAGTATAGAAAATATACATATATATATATATACATAACTTGAACTTTCAAAAAGGGATTCGTGGACTCTTTGGACAAAAGGAGTCCATAGATAAACACTTACATACCTTAGATTTCGTGGCTAGAAGAGATTGACGGAAGGAATTCTTGAATCAAAGCCTCCAATTAATTTCCCCCAATTCAAAACCCTAACCCTAACTTGATATATATATATATATACACATATAAGATAAATGAGAGGAAAATAATACAAGTTCTCAGCTGAGTGGGGTATTTATAAAGGTTTAAAAAGAGTGGTTAAAGACCAAAATGAGATCCTAAGAAACAAATAAAACCCGAATCTGTCCTTCAGTGATCTATCCGATAGGCTAAAGTAAATTGGTCATAACTTTTTACTCCGATGTCCAAATTGGATGAAACCAATTTTATTGGAAAAAAGACTCTCAGGAATTTCCGTTGAAATATATCAACTCACATAGTTCATTATGTATAAGGAGATATGATCATTTGAAGTTGACCAAAAAAGTTGTCTGGCTGTAGTATTTTTTTTCCTGCACATTTCAATGTTCACAGTTCGATCAGAATGGTTATCACATATCGCTCGAGTATCCATTTTGGGTGATCCATATATTGTTGGAAATATTATTCGATGCACTACAAAATGATGGGTCGAAATCCATGAAATAACACACAGAAAAATTATAAATCATTCTCGAAGATAGGATCCAATATGTTTATGCACAAAATTTCGACGAAAAATTTTTTGGGGTATTACAAAAGATTCCTAACATTAATTTCATAAAATAGATTATTAATTTTTGATGGTTAGGAACCTTGAATTCTGTAAAGATGAGACCTTTAGCATAAAAACTCTATTAATGGAGATGGGTTAAGCTTGAAAGAGCTAATTAATGGCTAACTGACGTTGGGAACGATATAAACCTTAAATTAATGGTAGAATTAGTGGGTTTGAATCCCCAAGATATTTGTTTGAAGAGTAAATATTTAATTACTCTTCTAATTGCTTGATTTTTAGATTATTGATTATCCCAAGGCATGAAGGAAAAGAAAGAACATCTTTGTTGTAGCTTGTTTCTTCCAAAAGCTTGGCATCCAGGTAAGCTAGGTTTAATAAGTAGAAGATTTTGTTATTTTATATTTTCATAATTTAGAATTGATGAGATAAATCATGTTTAGGCCTGCCGGCGTGGAGTTGAGGTGGATAAAGACACGAGTACTTAACTTTAATCCCAAAAACTATATTATTGATTGAATATGTAATATTTATGATATTATGTGGCCGAAAGGAGATTGTGGTAAATGCAGTATATGAACATGATGGTTTTTTAGTTGTTCAAGTGATGAACCTAGATGAGTTGTAATGGTATTAAGTTGTATGTATTGCATAATAATAGGATGAGGAGAATTAGGCTAAGATCTAATATTGATGAGTATAGTAATATTTAATGGATAGATAACTTGAATCGGTGTGATGATTGTATTATGTGGAAAGAGGTAAAGGATAATGATACGCATGAATGTGCTAGTTGTAGGTGGTGATGTTAGAATTCAAGTTGCGGTATTTAAGAAGATAATGATATTTTTAATAATTAATGAGTAATTAAGGATCTAATAGTGACTTTCATGCATAATAATTAAATTGTGATTTATTTTATGATATTCTTGTTTTGGTATTGATCAAAATACTATATCTATTGGACACCCGTGAGAGGCTAAATTGGTGATAATGATGGTTTATTAAATTGTTCTTATAAGTAGCTTGTTTGATAATGATAAATCCTTGAGTTAATGATATGAATACCTTTTGATTGGTATTCGTACATGCTTAAAAATTTTTATGCTTGGATTGTTGATGCATGTATAAATTATTATTGAACATTTACTTGATGGAATTGTCTTATGACTTTAAGTGTACTTGTAAACTTGGTAAATTGTTGTATGTGGTAAGGTTGTGTAAATTTGATATTAATAATACTTATTTGTTATGGATCGGATTCCACACTAGTACGGATATTTATATGTTAGATCGGGTACCACGCCGGTACGGATATGTATATATTGGACCGGGTACCACGCTGTACGGATATGTATATTTAGGATCGGGTACCATGCTGGTATGGATATGTATATATATGATCAGGTACCACGATGGTACAGATATGTGTATGTTGGATTGAGTACCACGGTAGTACAAATATGTGTATATGATGTATCGAGTACCACGCCGGTTAGCTATATGTATATTGGATCGGGTACCACGCCAGTACGAATATTTAAATTTTGGATTGGGTACCATGCTGGTATTAATATGTATATGTTAGATTGGGTACCATGCTGGTAAGGATATGTATATATATTGTATCTAGTACCACGCTGGTACGAATATGTGTATGTTGGATCGGTTACAATGCTAGTACGAATATGTGTATTTATGTTCGGGTACCACGCCAGTACGGATTTATATATATTGGATCGGGTACCACGTTGGTACGGTACATGAACATGATTTTTCCCTACAGTTCATGACTATTTGGGTAAAAATAAGTCCCATAGCATGTGTGTACATATTTTTGTTGAGTCTATGGATGTTTACAATATGGTTGATACTCTTGATGGTTATTTGGCTTATTTGTGAGCACTGTTTGATTTGCTATTGTTGTGTTGTTGATTCATTGGGTATTTGATTGTAATATATATATATTTGAAAAAGTGATACTTTGTACTTACTTATATGTTGGTTGACTTGATTGATTTATACGTTTTTTAATCGTAGCTTACCAGAATAGCTAGTTATCATTCCTTAATATTATATGGGTACATTTAGTTGTTTGCCCAAGAAATTAGTATGGTTGTCTATGATTACAAGTTTGTTCCTGTGAATATATGTAATGAAAAGATAAGGTGAATAAAGAAGTGAAGTGTGGTATTATCGTTGGATTGTGGTTGATAGTGTGAATTAATGAGGCTAGAGTAAGTTTATAGCGAATATAATATTGATGCATCGGAATAGTAATGGGATTTTGTAACTTATATAGGTAAAGTAATAATATTATTACAACCTTAGTTGAATTATATTCAATTCAGGATATCATGATTTATTTTCCTTAATTCTATTTTATGATTAAATGGACAAACATGGCTGGCCGATGATTCCTACCAGTACGTGTGGTTGTACTGACCCTACTCTTCTACATTCCTTCATGGAGTGTAGGCTGAATGCAGGTTAGTTGCAGTTACTAGATGATTGATGATATTCAGCACTAACTTCTGCATTTTCTTCTAAACAGATATTAGAGTCTTTGTATTATTTATTTTATTATCAGCCTATGTTATGGTAGATAGCTCTTATGCATGTCTGGCCAAGTCTTGGGATAGTGAGTGACATTTGTAATAGGTTTTTTTGAAATATTTTATTTATTAGTATTTAATTTACTTTATATTTCCATAAAATAGATTTCTTTCGCATATTTTTAGTTGGGTAATTAGGGTTTTCCTAGCTACTTAGAATAGGATAGGAACCCGTACTGTTCGTTAGTCTTTGTCGCGAAAAATTTCCTAATTTTCTTCTTCATCTTAATAGGGTACGACATCCCCTAGTTGACATCTTAGGAAACAATTTCTTGATTTTCTTCTTCGTCTTCATAGGGTATGACATCACCTAGTTTACATCTTAGGAAACAATTTCCTGATTTTTTTCTTCGTCTTCGTAGGGTATGACATCCCCTAGTTGACATCTTAGGAAACACAATTTCCTAATTTATTCTTCTTCGTCTTCATAGGGTAATACATCCCCTAGTTGACATCTTTGGAAATAATTTCTTGATTTTCACCTTCGTCTTCATAGGGCACCACATCCCTAGTTTACACCATTGGAAACAAAATTTTCTAATTTTCTTCTTCATCTTCATAGGGTAAGACATCCCCTAGTTGACATCTTACGAAACACAATTTCCTAATTTTCTTCTTCATCTCCATAGGGTGTGACATCCCCTATTTGACATCTTAGGAAACAATTTCCTGATTTTCTTCTTCGTCTTCATAGGGTACGACATCCCCTAGTTGACATCTTAGAAAACACAATTCCTAATTTTCTTCTTCGTCTTCATAGGGTACGACATCCCCTAGTTGACATCTTAGAAAACAAAATTTCCGAATTTTCTTCTTCGTCTTCATAGGGTATGACATCCCATAGTTGGCATCTTAGGAAACACAATTTACTAATTTTCTTCTTCGTCTTCATTGGGTACGACATCCCATAGTAGACATCTTAGGTAACAAAATTTGCTTATTTTCTTCTTCGTCTCCATAGGGTACGACATCCCCTAGTTGACATCTTAGGAAACACAATTTCCTAATTTTCTTCTTTGTCTTCATAGGGTACGACATCCCCTAGTTGACATCTTAGGAAAC